>NC_056749.1:843777493-843817493 GCF_019279795.1 Protopterus annectens | reverse complement strand
TTTCAACCTGTTTTTCAAAATTATAAAAATAAATAAGAGATGCCACCATGAAGAAACAATCCAAATAAAAAGATTAAAACCACCAGGATGAGCACTATCATAGAAAGATGTTGATGATGCTCAATGATGTTAACACCTATCAGAGAATACCCAAGTGAGAAATACATAAGATTATAAAAAGGGTGAAGGACACATTGTATGATCTGTATATGATGAGATATATTACGGAAGACCTGTATGAATATTTGAAGGTTGAGCATCCCATAACACTGGTTATTAATAGATTACCTAAGAAAAATAAGGATAAGGAGGACCTGCCTTTATGACTAATTGTATCAGGGAGATGGTGGCTCACTGAACCGGCCTCCATTTTTGTGGAATATCAGCTCAAGAAAGCCTTATCTAAGGTGACTACAGTGTTGAGGGATACCCCTTAGTTTTTGAACACATTGTACAGTTGTGTCATGACCCTGACTAAGTTTAATGATGGTGACAATGGACATAAAGATTCTGTTAACTGTGATTCCTAATGAGTATGGGTTAAGGTCTGTTTGGGAGTTTTTGATAAAACATGATGTGTTTGACGGATCAGTTTTTATACAAACTTGACGATTATTGAGAATGGTTTTGGAGAACAACTTTTTTTTTTTATAAAGCTGAATACTATTGGCAGAAATGGGGGGCGACAATGGGCACTTCTTGTGCTAATAGCTAATCCAACCTGGTTGTGGCACAATGGGAAGATGAACATGTTTCAGTAGTAAGAATTTTTGGAGAGGTTATATAATCTCAAACAAAGACAAAAACTCACAAATAGTAAATGCTCTGCACACCCCTCACAGTCCAAATGGTAAAACAGCAAAAATCAGGTATCAGAGTGAAAGATAGCTGGTAAGTTTTAAAACACATCCAAAGGCAGCAATTCCATCCAGTGCAAGTCTTTTATTAAAACAAACAGATAAATCTGGTAAGCCCTGTTGGGTAAAAGTGCTTACTGGATTTATCTGTTTGTTTCAATAAAAGACTTGCACTGGATGAAATTGCTGCCTTTGGATGTGTTTTAAAACTTACCAGGTTATATAATCTATTATGGAAGATTTGTTGATGATATAGTTTCTGTGGAGGCCATGAATGCAAACTCTTGAGATTTGTGGAGTATTTAACAAATACAACATCTTTCTGGAGTTTGATATACATAAATCAGCCAAGGAGATATATTGTTTGGATATCACTGTCTCATTGGATGAAAAGAGTAATTTTAATACTCTTATACACAG
Organism: Protopterus annectens; assembly: GCF_019279795.1. Lineage (NCBI taxonomy): Eukaryota > Metazoa > Chordata > Ceratodontiformes > Protopteridae > Protopterus > Protopterus annectens. The sequence goes on along the minus strand of NC_056749.1, from coordinate 843,816,216 downwards.
AAAAGAATGCTGGAGGAATCATCTTTTCCATAGGATGAGTATGCATCCCAATCATATCTATCCACATGTGATCAAAGGTCAGTTTTTACAAACATTGAGTCTCTGCACAGACGTCTGTGTTAATGAACAGAAGTCTGAACAACTTAACAGAATGTTGTCAGTTCATAGATATAAGGAAATGGAGATTCAATGAGGGTTAGTGCAAGTGAATGGTAAGAGAAAGGCCAGAGGAAGACCATATGTTCAGTAGGAGAGAAAGATGATAGAACAAGACCTAATGGACAAAACAAGAAAATGGGTAACCTGAGAGGCCTACTTACTTATAGTAATGACATCTCAGCTCCCTGTGAAATAATCAAGAAGAACTGGAAGATCTTGATTATGGATGACAACCTGAGAAAGATAGTTAGTGACACCCCTACGTTTACTTTCAAGAATAAGATGAACCTGAAAAGAATATTATGTTATAAAGAAAGTACTCGATCACAACCAATCACTCTTTGGATAGGCACCTTTCCTTGCAGGAAGTGCAGAGCATGTCCCTATATTAATGTCAGTAATTCTTTTACACATCCTGCAACTGGTTGATTACATCAGTTAACAACATATGTGGATTGCAATACGAGGAATATTACTTATGTTGTTATCTCTACCAGCTGCCATGGGTTCTATGTAGGGAAGATAAACAGAAATTTCAAGTAAAGAATGCTATGTCACCTTAGTGATATCAGACTAGTTGTTCAAACCAATGATCTGTCACAACACATTCCAGAAAATCCTGGACACAAGTTCATAGGTGTGTACTAGGCTAATGGACCTGGAGCATTTACAAGCCTAGCCAATAGAAGTGCCCTGGCATTGTGCCACCGAACATTAGTTGCCAGTGGCTCTATCAAGCAGAGCCACTGGAGTGATCTCCAGGGTGAACTTTCTATTTCCCATCAACTCATCAAGATTTCTCTTGAAGAGGGCCAGTGAGGTGCTCTGCTTGACATGTATGGGAAGTCTATTCTAGAGTATGGGCAGTCTCTGGGTTATTAACCTTTCCCTTTTTACTTATAATCATGGAAAGAGTGTAAGCCAGTGTAAGAGGAGGAGATCTATCCAATAAAACTGAAGTGATAGAAACATGCTGGATAGCCGATTACAGGTAGATAATATTCCTGACTTAATGGGATGATTACCTTAAAACTTATATTGAAAGGAAGGAAACTTAGGAGATAGCATCTGATTGGCTGGACTTGATTACTTAGGTGGAAGTATCTCTCAGTTCAACAGGATCTTAAGATGGCTTATAGCCAAAAGCACTCATCCTGGTGGTTTTAACCTTTTTTAATTGGATTGTGTGTTTTCAAAATAAATTCTCTCTTTGTGGTGGCATCTCTATTTGTTTTTATGATTTTTATGATATTTTGTTCTTTCTAATAGAGTGAGCCTTTAGCGGATCAGGATTTTTCTGTTTTTTGATTTTCACATTTGTTTTTCAAAATTAGCTGGACTGAGATTAACCTCTTCCCTTCCAGAAGTCTCTGTTAAAACATATACAAATAATCAGTTGTCTGACATACATGTATATCTCTTTTCTGTCCAGCAAGACCCACTGTTAATGCATTTTTAACACAAGCAACTTTACAAATACATTTTAACACAAACAGCTGTACAAATCAGTGTGATAGTCAAATGACATAAAATTCTTTACAAAACTTCAACAAATTCTTTATAAATCTCCAGCAAGCTATGCTGGCATATGTTACCCATGCAGTGTCCTAGTCTTCCTGGCACAGATGGCACTACCTCATATCATCACACACTCACAGATAAAAAAATATATAGGTTTACTTTCATCACCCAGTAGGGAATCACCAGCAGCACTTTAGTTTATTCAGGCTTGAAATGTTTTCAGAAAAAGACACCCAGAAATTCACTGTGTATTTAAGTATTACTCAAACAATTTGGAAAATTAAAAAAGAATGTGAAATGTAGAGCCTAGCTAATTTAAGTGTCTATCTTTCACATTGAACAAAAACACCAGGCCAAGCTGATTTCTTAAAACAGAAAACAAAATGGAGCGGGTAAAACAGAAAGCAGCTGTATCACTCACAGAGAAGAAAACACAGAGTTACTTTCCTCATCCAGCAGGGAATCACCATCAGTGCTTTAGTTTATGCAGCAGGCTTGATATCTTTTCAGAAAAATATAAAGGTCCAGAAACTCGATGTGTATTTAAGTATCACTCAGACAATTTAACCATTTAAAAAACATGTGAAATGTGCAGCCGAGCTTGTGAACTCCATTTGGTTTTCTATAGAAAGATGTCTGTTTTAATAACAAATCATTAATTCATGCCAAAAGTTGTTTCAGAGTGCACACTTAATTGAGCTATCAATCTCCCTGTTTTTTATTTAGAACCCAAAAATCAGGGAGAAAGCATTCTCCATACTGTGTACATGCACAGGTAGTTCAGATGTTATCTTGACAGAACAAAGCATAGGAAGACAGAAGAGTTGTTTAATTCCTCTGATAGGGCAAAGAAAGGGCAACACACATCAAATAGAATATTTCAAGATGATTCTCCCTTGTCATTGCTTTTTGTTATTCCCACCATGCCAAATCTGTTCCAGGCAGAATCAAGGCACATTCTACTTGAGCTTTGTCCTACTTGATAGCATATTGGTGGAGTCTAGAAGCATTATGCAGGTAGGTACTTGGTCCTCTGCACATACTTTATAAAGCATTACAAACTAGATTATTTATCTAAGTCCAGGACAGGGTTTGCTGAGGACCATTCTCCAGGGGGTCCTGGATCCTAATCCGTATTTCTCCTAGGTTAAATAAGCTATCACATTCTACTCATAGGCTGCCACAGCAGTGAGAATGCTAAATACAGTGTAGTTGTGTAAGTTGCACTTACTATAACAGTATATGTTCACATTCCTCATAGCTGTTGTACCTGTATTCTCCCTTCTTCCCTCAACCCCATGTTTCTGTATATGGTTACTTTTTGAGATAAAAGTTATGTTCCTAAATTTTGGAGAATTTCAATATGAGAAGGCTGTCTCCCTTCTGAGGGACCAAGAAATCCTAAAAATATTTGCTCCCAGGATGCTGATTTCTCCCTGTGGCTCTCAGCAAGCATGTGTGGAGAGGAGTAAGAGACTTTTGAATACTTTCTGTCTGTTATAACTTGGGCTGGATATAACCCAAGAAGCTATAGGCTACTGCAGAGTTAGGAATTTGAACATTTACTGTTATGGTAAGTGTAAATTGTACTACTGTATTTTTTAATAAAAGGAATGTCATTTTATCTAATGTAACTAATTGTTTCTTGAGGCCCCTTTTGTTTGTTTTCAGCAAGTACTAAGCAACATGAAATACAATAATAGTATAGCTATCTCTCTCTCTCTGCCTATATATATATATATATATATATATATATATATATATATATATATATAGATATATATATATATATATGCATGTCTTTCAAATGCCCACCCAACCGCGGGGAGGACATGCAGACTCCACACAGAAGGCACTCCCCACACTCCAGCCGAGAGTCAAACGGGAGAACCTCTTGCTGTGAGGCAACAACGCTACCGCTTGCACCACCGCAGATACTTTCCCTGTTAGGTGAAGTTTTCAAATTAATACAGTACCATAAAATTATTCCTCCATTGTGGAAATTTACCTTAATTTCTCCTATTATAAGAAAAGGGAAAGACAAGGAATTAATTACTCCATACAGGCCAATTTCACCATTAAATGTTGCTTATAATATCTTCACAATGAAACTATCTAACAGATTAAGAGAAAATGCAGACATAATTATTATTAAAGATCAAACTGGATTTATTCTAAATAGATTAACTTATGATAATAATAGGAGACTAATTATAATAATAGATCAAGCTAATAATAATGAGAAACGCTAGTCTTAGTATAGATATAGATATTGAAAAAGCATTTGATTCAGTAAACTGGAATTACTTGTTTAGAACATTAATAGAATTTAAGTTTCTAGAGACTTTTGCAGATTTAATAATAAATCTTTATATAGGACCTAAAGGGAATGTAAAAATAGGTGGTTTTATATCACAAGAGTTCCAGCTTCTTATAAGAACAAGTTCAGGTTGTCCATCGTCATCACTATCAGTTTGCTTTAGCAAAAGAACCATTTGGATAAAGTACTTGATATAATAAAAGTATAGAAGATTTTGAAGTTAAAAAAGATTCCCAATCTATAATGCAATTATTTGCAGATGATATTCTATTAGTACATGATATTCTATTATCAGTAGGTGATATTAATGAATCAACTGAGGAAATTAATGAAGAATTATGTAAGTTTAAATCAGTTTCTTCAATGAGTATTAATCATAACAAAATGAAATTGTTTTAATTAATCAAATATACATTCTAATTTAAAAAATATATATAAATTTGACTGAAATAAAAAGATGCTAAATATTTAGGAATGTATATTCATCCAAATAGTAATCATATTATTAATTCTAGATTCATGATGCAATAACATCTTTAATCCAGCAATTGAGTATATACTTTTTTAATCTTCTTCTTCTTTCGGCTTTTCCCGGTTAGTGGGTCACCACAGCAGATCACCTGTATGCTCACGATTGGCAGTAGAGTTTTACGGTGTTGAGTTGCCAGCCTGGTGCCCAACCTTCCACAGAAGGCACACACATGCATGCACTCATGCCTAGGGCCAATTTAGAGTATCCAATCCACCTACAGCATGTCTTTAGGATGTGGTCGGAAACCGGAGCACCCGGAGGAAACCCACTCGACCACAGGGAGGACATGCAGACTCTGCACAGAAGGCACCCCAGCTGAGAATCGAACCAGAGAACCTCTTGCTGTGAGGCAGCAATGCTAACCACTGCACCACCATGGCCACCCTTAATAATTGAAAATAAAGATTAATGCACATAAAATGGTTATATTACCTCTTGCAATCAGATATCTATGATTCCAGATAGAACATTAATACAAAAAATAGAAAGAGACATTAATTTCATTTTTATGTCCTCCAACAAAACCAAGATTGGCTTATAAAAACTGTATAAGAAAATGGGAATTGGAGAAATAAGATTTCTGGCTTTAGAATCTTATGCTTTAGCAGCGTTTTTTGAATATAGCTGTATTATGATTAGATCCTCATTATTTTAGTCAATGGAAAAATATGCATGAGCAAATAACATCAAATTCATTTACTTGTAATGTTTAAGTGAAATGGAAGTACTTGTAATGTTTAAGTGGAATGGAAATAATGAATAATAAATTAGTATGGTAATTAAAATATTATTTAGAAGGAAACAGTAAAATTAGATTCAATTTAAATAAAATTGATATTGAATAATTTTAGAAATTAACTGTTTAACATTCTATGGTTTAAGAAATTGAAATTTGTAATATTCCAAATTGTATTTGCAGCAGGATTTATAGAAAGGCAAAACATTGATAGCATGGTTTATCTTAAAAATAAAAATATATTTTGGTATGATTATTAAGATAAGAATTCACTATTAACATTAGAACAAATGATGAGAAAATATAATATAATATAGATGACACTCACTGATTAACACTGTAGTGTTCTTGGAAATTGTAATTGCAATTTGAATTTTATGAATAAAAATGAATGGCATAACTTACTGAAAATTTTGGAATATTTTATCATTACTGTTTAAGGGAATAATGCATTTAGAGAAGGAGTCTCAAAATTTTATAAAATAATGGATAACAATTATTTTGAAAACACATTTTGGAAATGTATTGAATTAATAGAAATAAAACATCTATTGGAAGAAAAATATAAAAGTCTGATACTAAAATCTGTTAGTTTATCATCCTCAAGTACAGTATATATTGAAGAATCTTCATTTGGAAATATATATTCCTAGACGTTTTTGTCACCCCCACTTAAAATATCTAAATTTTGTAAATCTGATCAATCTAAATGTTTGAGATGTGATACAACAGCTAAAGTTGAGTGGATGCATATCTTTAAAGATTTTGAAAAAAAATGATAAATATCAGAAAGATATGAATAATTTCTATAAGGAGTTATGGGTAGACAAAATTTGAACTTATAAGTGCAACAGTAGTAATAAAGACTCCAGTTCATAGGTTCATAGGTGGTTACTGGTATATTGACCCTTAAGTCTTTATAAGCCTAGCTATGTGTACCCAATAAAATACTAGAGAAAACCAATATAAAGGATCTTGCCCAAACTCAAGATCTTAGTTAGCAATGACTGCCCATAAAAAGAGCAATCAGGATTTGAACCCTGGTTTACCTGTGCTGTGATAAGAAGCTCACTACTATTACACACTGTGCCACAGAGGTTGCTATAAATTAGTACCAAGCTAACTGTCTTTGTGGGCCATTCCAAGCTCGACCAATTACCCCACATGAGAATCAAACGCTGCACTTTGTGCTTATAAGGTGAACACCTTAACCGTATGACAACTTCCCACCCTGAAAGGACTACGTTACTTGTTGTGTGACCATGGTTGGACTTGAAACTATAATCTTATGATTCATAGTCAGACACCTTATCCATTAGGCCATATGGCCAACAGTACCATCTATTATAAGTAGTAATCAATATAGTATGTTTTAGGGCTGTCTAACTGTTGCTAAAAATATAATGTCTAGGACCTGGAAATCTGATTCAGTTCCATTATTCAACAATTTTTTTTTTTTGATTTAGTCACTATTTTGTGTAATAACAAATAATAATCTTCTTCTCTCAAGCAACATATCTGCCTGGTATCCAGTATCTAAACTGTCTACACATTTTATTTATTTTTATTTTATTTTTATTTTATTTTACATTTGATAACCGGGAAAGTCCGACTGGACACAGGTCCATTTTCAGCGGAGGCCCAGAAAGAAAAGTTACAATTTAACACAATAGTACATAAGAGTTGAATGAGTGTACAAATACATATCATCAAATGCATAAGCATACCATTAAGACATACAAATAGACATATAAGAATATATTTTACATTTCTGCATACACATAAGAATCCATTTCAGCATTTTTTTTATGAACTCAATAGGACAGGTTATATGATAGGTAAGAATAAGTATTCAAGAGGTTAGAGGGACTAACAGGTGATTTTTAGCAGAATCCTTGTAACAGTGCAATGTAATGGATTAGCCTTGGGAGTCACATGGGAAAGCCAGTTGTTGGAATAGTGGGTTTTGAGAAGTTTTTTAAATTGCGAAGCAGAGCTTGTAGAAGTTATGTGATTTGGGAGTGAGTTCCAGATTTTGGCTATCATACAGGCAAAGAGAGATTTACCAGCTTCATTTCTATGTTTGATGACATTTATGAGATTTTGGTTGGTGGATCTTAAGGCTCGGGTGGTGGTGTAGGACTGTGTTAGATCTTGTAGTGCTGGGTTTTGTCAGGGAGGTAGTACAGTTTCTGAGCTATAGACAGTTGATTAATAAGCAGTAATTGGGGCAACTAAAGCCAGCTGAGCTGTTTGAGGGCAAGACAGTGATGGGATCTATTAAAGGCATCTGTAGCAAACTTGACAATCTTGTTATAGCAAGATTCCATTTTCTTTAGTTCGATATGGCAAAGATTAGTCAAGAGTGGGGAGGCATAAAGGATGGTGGATAAGAGGTGAGTTCTTGCAATAGTGGCTTTGGTATAACTGGTCATGAATTGCTTGTTCCTGTACAGGAGACCAAGCTTTTTGTTTACTTTTTTGATTGTTTGGGCTATGTGTATATTGAATTTAAGATTGTTATCGATTAGTACACCTAGTAGTTTAGTATGTGTTGTTGGGGTGATTGTGGTATTGTCCTTGGAGTTTATGGTGAAATCATTGTTCAGAGTAGGACATCTACCAGGGCTGAAGAGAATAAGTTTTTCTGGGGGGATTGAGTATAAGTTTAATATTAGTAAACCATGCTTCAGCAAGAGTAAAGTTATTTTGTCTTATTGTTTGAAGTTCGTTTAAGGTGGGGGCGGTGCATATAATGGTAGTGTTGTCTGCATATTGCACTATTGAGGCAGAGGGTGAGGATGCAGCTATCTGATTTGTAAATAGGGAGCATAGTAAAGGACCACATATGGAACCTTGAGGGACTCCTATGGATACAGGTAGAAGGGAGGATAGTTGGTCTTGCCAAAGAACTGCTTGCTGATGGCCTGATACATAGCTATTGAACCATGATGCAGTAGAGGAGTTTATGTTAAGGGTAGATAGAGTTTCAAGAAGCATGCTGTGGTTAATCATGTCAAAGGGTAAGTCTAAGAATACAGAGGATATGAAAAGTCCGTTGTTTCTATGGTTGTTGACTATACTGATATATGACAGTAGTGCTGTTGTGGTACTATGGGAGGGTCAAAAGCCATGTTGAGATTTAGATATAAGGTTGTTTTTTTCAGGAGGTATAGCATTAGTTGTGAATGTACTACTCTCTCTAGTATTTTTGATAAAGGTGATACAATTGTGATTGGGTGGTAGTTGGTGAGCTCAAGGGAGTTACGACCTTTGTGGAGTGGAATAATATGTGGTATTTTCCACAAGTCAAGTACTTTGCATTCAGATATTGATCTATTTATGAGGACTGGCATGGGATAGGCTATGGTTTCTGCCAAAAGTTGAAGGAAATCAGAAGGAAGTTTGTCAGCTGCCAGAGTGATTAGTTTAAGTTTTTTGAGGAGTTTAGTAATAGCTTTTGTAGGCACTGGAGACAAGGAAAAGCTAGAGGGATTTTGTTGTGTATTGGGAATAGTAGGGGTGGGAGAAGGTATAGGGCCAGTGCTGCTATTTAGGGTGTTAAATAGAGCTAAAACTGTTTTGGTAAAGACTTTGTTGAATTGTGTGGCGGTGTCCTCTTTGTTGGTTGGTACTATGGGTGAAGGAGTGGTGGCTTTACCTGGGTGCAGTAAACTATTTATTGAGGCCCAGAATTTTTGATGGTTGTGAGCATGTTTTTCTTGCAAGGTTTTGTAGTAACTGGTTTTATCAAGTTTTATTAGTGTTTTGGTCTTGTTGTGGAGTGTTAAGTAGTTTTGTTTTTAGGTAGTGATTTTAAGTTTATGATATTGAGACCAGGCTCTGTCTCTATCCTTCATTATGGTTTTAGTGCATTTTGTTAACCAATGGGCATAGTTTGTTTTGACTTGGATAGTACAGGCTGGTGCATGACAGTTTAGGATTTTGGGGAAAGTTGAGTTAAAGTAATCTACCGCTTCATCTAGGGGTAGTTGTTTTAGGGGAGACCAATTACAGTATTTTAGTTCATTGTTTAGGTCTTTGGCTTTGAAGTTCTTTTTGTTGTGAACTATTCTAAAGATGGGTTGGTTACTGTGGTGGGATTCATTCCTAATAAGGTAAGTTGGTTGGTGATCGCTCAGATTGTCAGGCAGACAGCCTGATTGTTGTGCAAAGGTGGGGTCAGACAGAAGTATCCAATCAAAGATGGATTGTCGTTTGGATATCTTGTCGACCTTTGTGGGGGTGGTTATGATTTGGGTGAAGCCATAAAGGTTAATGTGGGTAGAGGGACTGCATTTGGTACAGTCGGACCAGTCAATATTAAAATCTCCTAAGAGTATGGTGTCATGCGGAAGGGAGGTAGACATCCAGTATAGCAGGTTCTCCATAGTAGCAATGTTATTGCTTGGTGGGATATAGCCACCTGCTATAATTATATGTTTGGTAGAGTTTAGTTTTAATTTAGCAAGAATTAGTTCAATATCTTTGACTTCCTGGGAACTGCAGTCAAACTGCTCCAAAGTGAGATGATTTTGAAACAGTATGGCTATGCCTCCTCCTTTTTTCCCTGTCCTATCTTTCCGTATAATATTGTAGCCAGGAGGGGGTGTAATCTCATTATCGTGATGTTCTGGTTTAAGCCAAGTTTCAGTTAATATGGTTATATCTGGTTTGTATAGAACTAATAGGGCATAGAGGTCCTGTATTTTGTTAAGTATAGTTCTTACATTTATGTTTAAGAGAAGGAGAGAAGAGGTTGGCCTTTGGTATAGAGGGTTTGATTGATTTAAGTTTGTGTGGAGTGATGGTTGGTTCCTGGGTTGGGGTGTATGTCTCCACAGCAAGTGAGTTTTTGAGTTAGGTATAGGTAGAGTTTAATTAGTTTTTGTATTATTTTAATTTGTTTCTGGGATGAGTAGGGGTTTTGTTTGTTGGCTTATTATATAAGTAGAAATTAGGGTGGGTTGGGGCAAGGTCACATGGTGATATAGGGAAATGTTTTGGTTTTAGGGTGTTGGCTATGGTTTCTGTTTGCCATTGTATTGGATTGGTGAGGTAAAGATTGGTGTGGTAGGAGATAAGGATGGAAAACAGGAGAAGAACAAAAATAGTTAATGGGCAAAATGCTACTTTTAGGTGGGTAAGGTGTGGGTAGAGCATTTTATTTATTTTGTTTCTTTTTCTTTTCTTTTTCCTTTTACAGTAGGAGTGGGGGGTGAATGAGTGTAGAAGTTATAGAGCTATATGGGAGTGGAGTAAATAAAGGTTTCGGTGATTAGGGTGTGGTAAAGTATGTTTGTGTGGGTGAGTAATGGTGTGATTTGATTGGTTGATATGGAGTGACAGTCAAAGGAGGCAGTGGTTTGCAACTATAAGTCTAATAGCTATGAGGGGTGTGTGGGAATGTGGGGAGGGTAGGGGAGCGGAGTGAGCATAGCGAACAGAGAAGGACAGCACTGTCCTTTAGGAGCAGCAGTTGTGGAAAACAATCAGTGAGAATTCAGGGAGTACAGTAAAGCAGAGATAGGCTTTTGAGTTTACGGTTTAGCAGTTTACTTACTTCAGAAAGTTGTCTTTGCCTAAATCTATGGGACGGGATTGAGCAAAGGCTGATCTGGGAGCTAGACTGTGGAGATAAGTGGAGGGACTCTGGCAGGGCAAGGGGGTCACTAGGTCTGAGGTTGTGAAGTTAGAGTCTGTTTGGGTGAGGAAGTCAGTGAGAGGACAGACAAGAGAAGGAAGTAGAGGTAAGAGGGGGTGATACAGTGAGAGATAGGAGGGTAAAAGGAAAGAGCTAGTGGAGAGAAAAGTTAGTCTGAGGTAGGAAGGTAGGAGAATAGCCTAAGAGAATCTATGTGGTGGGGTGGGGGGTACGCAGCGATGTGATGTAGCCACATATTACTCTGTCTGTAGTTAGTACCTATGCTATTAAACGCAACTTTGTTGTACTATGTCATGATAATACTCTGAATTGTATATTGCATACTTTTTTATTATTTTAGGCATTGCTATATTAATTGTATATAACTTAATGCTAATGAAATTTCTCAAACATATTGCTACTGCATTCTCAAAATACTTTACCTTTGCCTTGTAAATATTCATGTTATGTACTTCTGTTTCTCTGTTTTTGTACTGTTGAATACCTTACAACTTGAATTGTTAGTTTTTTTTTTTTTTTTTTTTTAATTACTTTCCTGGAGTTTCTCCTCGGGTCTCTACTGAAAAGGGCTCTCTGGGACCAGTCAGACAATCCCGGTTAACAAATGTAAAAATAAAATAAATAAAATAATGAAGCAAAGAAGTTAATATCTGAAAATGGTATTGTAAAGCCTTGTTGGGACATATTGAAGATGTTATTAGTCAAGTACAATGAAAAACAACCATAAGGGTTTGTATTTAAATGAAGTGAAACATATCTGTTGTTAAATATGAAAACTTTAAATCTTTTATTCCTGTTGTATATGTACATATTGTAAATATGTGAAAATCAATAAAGCTATTTATGCACTCTCTGAAGAGGAGGACTGTGGCACTTGGAGTTGATATGAAAAGTGCAGCACAAAGAAAAATACAGTAACAAGGTAAACCACCTGTGCTTCAGAACTGAGTCTAAAATTTCATAACTCTTACTGAAATAAGGGAGTAGTTCTTTTACTCTTTGTCTCTTTCTTGATTGTGCAGCAGCAGTTGATCTTAGCCTGGAACCGACCAAGTAGGCGTAACAAGGAGGGGAGGGGAGCTGACTACAGACTGTTTTAAGGAAATCTAGTGGCAGCACTATTCCTTATGCAATAACTGTCAGCCCTCACAGATAACACACATCATACATTAAAAAATGAGAGTCTCTGCTTACTTTAAACAAAACTTCAGAGCTTAGTTATGTATTCACAGAGAATGCAGAATGCAAATGCACTTCACTGTTTAAAAAATCTGATGGCCTTTCTTGCTTAGTAGTGATTGTTTGGGGTAGGGAGGTTATGCTTTTAAACAAAGCTGCAAAGCTTAGTTGTGTCTTCACAGAGAACTTGGAATGCAAATGTATGTCACTGTTTTAAAAACCTGATGGTCTTTCTTGTTGAGTAGTGATTATTTGGGGTAAGAAGGTTATGCCCTGGATGACTGCTGCCTCTAAACAAATGACACTATTTCCATGAAGAAATGCACCAGCTACCCCAAGATGTGTCCCAGAAGCAGATGTGTACCTTCATCCAGGATGTCTTTGTTAAAATGATCGACATGACATGGCAAGCCTTCACTATTGCTTCTGCTGACCATGCCGGGGATGGTGTGTCCTGCCAGGAATATACCTTGCAAGAGTAAGTATTGCCCATGTGCTACCTTAATCATATCAATCTGCCATGCTTGTGCCTTTGTACCATTTTTGTCCTTTTATGGAGTAGCAGCCATTGTTGCAGGCATATCAGTGTACTGGCATATGTAAGTTATGCATACCTGGGGCATCTGCCTCTACATCATCCAGTGAAGTGACACTTTCATATCATACACTGTATGTGGATTATGCTGTGGCATCATGACTTTACAGTAGAGCATTTCAGTGTGGTGCACTACAATGCGGACAGTACTTTTGACTTATGTTGGTCTACATCATTACTGTAATGCTGCATCTCTGCATAACACAGTGCAGTGTTACTACTGGCATACTGTAGGAGTGTTGCTGTGTGGCCTCTGCTGGACATCAGTGACCATTGCCATATCATTTCATAGATATCTATGTAGCTGTATGTGGACAGCATTGCAGTCACTGCCCTGCTTAACATTTTATGATGCTGTTTACTGCCTTCCTATGGATCCTCTGGATTGTGGTCCTCATGTGTTGCATGGCAGCCTGTCTGTATAATCTATAGGTGAAATATGCTCAGCAGCGTGTGAGCCTATGTCTTATGCACACAGCAAGGTGTGCCCTGCCCTTACTGTCCCACTGTGGTTGTTCTAGCTGACACAGTTATTGCTGTAAGGAAGGTCCTATGGTGGCTATGACTATATAACATGTCATATATCCTTATAAAGTATCACACATGCATCCATGCTATGGTTCCTGTCATAACCAATCCTGCCTTCATCCACAACAGGGTGCTCACATAACTGTTTAAAGTGCTCACAGGTACATGTGTTGTATTTCCCTGCATTAAGGGTGTTCACATAGCTGTTTAATATGCCTGCAGGTACATATATTGCATTTGCCTACATTAAGGGTGTTCACATAGCTTTTTAATGTGCCTGTAAGTACATGTGTTGTATTTCCCTACATTAAAGGTGTTTTCATAGCTCTAGATTTATTGCAACTTTGTATTTAGTACATCATCCAGTATGGGAATCTTGGGGACACAAATGAAGATGGCTATGTCAGACAACCATGTCATACCTCTTATATATGCACCTGCCAACAGGATATGATGCAAGGTATGCTTTGTGCCCTAACAGACAGAGGAAGAAACACATGCTGATATATTGTCTGTATACCAGTGCACATATGGCATGCATAACATCAGAGAACAGGAACAGAACCTATATTATACAGAACAGGGAAGGCACTGTGGTGCTACAGATGAGGTACAGTATATATGCATGTGACTACCTCACAAATGAGGACATCTGAAAATGGCAAGCATAACACAGGCACACAGGACTGCTCCATGGAGATGCCCAGTATGACCTGCAAATCCATCATGAGGATAACATCGTGGAGTTGTACTTATTTATTTGTTGTCTGTTTACCAGGAATATCTGTCTGGGTATATGACCATTTTCAGTGGAGGCTCATGGAGAGAAGCTCCAATAAACAGACAATTAATACATGTACAGTAATACACAATTTGTAATGTAAATGTGATAGAAGAAATGACAGCACAATAGTTACATAATACAAATGAGGTGGCAAAAGAAACAGTGTAATATTTAAATTTGTAAGTAGTTACAGATTTCTCTAACTAGCTGGTTAACATTATTGTCTTTCTACAATTTCTACAATTTGAAAACTTGCTTGTTTACGGAAGACAGCAAAAATTAGCCTTTGCAGATGAACTATTATTAAAAAGAGATGGAGGGGACACAGTGGGCAGTATAAAAGACTGGAAGAGTGACAGGAAGATGAGAGAAGGTGAGAGAAAGAGTAACAGAGGAAGAGAAAACGGTGCAGTATGGATGTGTTCAGTGGGCCATGTGATGTATGAGTGGTCAATGTGCAGAGATGTCAACAGCTGTCCAGTAGTGAAGTATGAGGTCAAAGGCATATAAGTATGTCCCCACACACCTGTGAAAATGTGTATGATGAATCCCATAAAATGTTAGTGTTTACTGCCATGCATTGCATTGGATGCTTGTGTGTTTAAAAAATTACTTTCCTAGTTGAAAAATAAAACTGTTCCTTGGGGAAAGCAGGCACCTAACTGTCCAGAGATTCCTTCTTGGTCTAGTGGCAGTGACAACCACATGGAAGGTTGGGTTGCGAGAAGTCTTTGTTTAATTTCCAGACAAGGGTCAGAATTATTAAATAAAATAGTACCAATGATCAAGTTCTACTTCACCATGTTATATCAGAGTGTGAATTAGACCATCCTTTTATATATGCAAATTTATGAAAGCTATTTCTCAATCTCCTTGCAGGTATTTTCATTGAAAGGTCATGTGATTTTAGAGATGGTCCCTTTCTAACAGAGGATATGCTTATCAAAACCACAGGATTCAGTTATCTTTTTGAAATATTATCTAAAACATTAACTTACAGCCTTAAAGTTGCACCCTCATCTTTATCAGAGCCATCAGAGCTTGTTTGGTGCAATAAGTTCCTAATGTGCAAACTAAATATTTGCTCCAAAGTATATCTTCATAATACAATATACATATTTTCTGCTTAACATTTTATAAAGCATACTATTAGTTTATTATTATTCAGTTGTTACAGTTTCCTCTGTAATTGGATGTTTACATTTAGTAAATAAAATGAGGAAATTGTCAATGTATTTAATGCATTCTAACAATATTTCTGTATTAGATTTTATTTTACAAGTATTGGTCCTTTATAATTTGGGGGGAATTCAATAAAACCTACACAGACTTATTTCTCATGTAGGCATAGTGGCACTGTGCTTACACGGAAGTAAGCAGATGTGTGATCCAGTAAATGGAGCTTAGGGGCTTGCAGGAGTGTGAGATAACGGAAGTGTTTGTGGCATGCAAATCACCTCATAAGCAGGTGAAATGCATGCAAATAACAGTGATAGAGAAATCCAGCAAGCAGATATACAGTCACAGACCCCTTGTTGGTGTCTGTAATGTACACTAAAAAATTCCATGTACAGGATGTGAAACTCACACTAGGGGCTGCAAAAGTGTATTTAGAGTGTCAAATAGCATAGTGGACACAGATAAGTGCAAAACTATCCACCATGTGTTCAAAACCATATGAAAAATAATCTAAAATAATTTTATTTTTTAATACCTTAGGTATGATTGTATGGCTTGCTGTAGTGTGTAAACATGCCTTTATGGAAAAAAATATAAAAGGAGTGTAAAAAACAGAATTTGTGAATATGTAACAGTAATGCGTTATTGGACCCTGTGTGGAGTATGTACAATGTTACAGTACAGTGGTTGCTAACGAGGCAGGGCCTGGAACTGTGTAGTTTCCAGGTTCTGTGCATGAATCTGTATGCAAATGAGCTGGGGTTACTAAATAGCAGAAATGGGTATCTGTGTCTGCAAATCCCATCCATGTAGACACTGAACCATGTTGGTGTCCACAGAAGCGGTAACTGTCATAAAAGGGGGGAGTTTCCGAGTGCTTGTAAGCTCAATGGAGCTCAGCGATGCCTGTTTACATGACCACCTGCTGAGATGAGCAAGGGGGTGTGTACACTGACTGCTAAGATATGTTTACCTCTGAGGCACGTGTTTCACTGTGTTTGTGCATGTTGTGTGCCACGCCACTGTGCTGAGCGTGACCTTCCATAGGAGGGCATCTAGGGAATGCTAAGCTCTGTTTATTTATGTGACTCGGGTTTGAGTGGAATGCTGCAGTGCTCAACAAGGAAGGCTGTCAAAAAAAATGTCTGAGAAAGCCAATGATATATTAATTACTGATGAGCCCTGTTTCACTTAAGCTAGAGCCATTAAAACCCCTTAATGATGTACTTGGCAGGTGGAATGCATCATAGGTAGCCAATCACACAAGCTACACCTACAGCAGTGGACTATAAAGTATGCATCAACCCTACAATCTGATTTTCTCCCATACTCTGCACCCTCGGATACCGACTTGGGAATTTTAACTGAGAGAATGCTAGTGGCTGATGCAGGTCTGCTACATATGTATGTGCTAGCTGCTGAGGTCAATGCAGTTGCTGCTAATGCTGACCATAGGCCTAGACTGAGAAGGAGAAGAGTGTTCAGGCCCAGGGTAACCTACCAGGAGCTACATGAGCTGGAGATTGTAGAGCATTACAGGGTGGACAGGGACATATTACAAGAACTCACTGAGCTCTGTCAACCTCAACTCAGACCCAGACCCAACAGAAAGGAACTCATCCCAATGGAAACAAAGGTATGTGTAGCCCTTAGGATACTAGCTACAGGTACATTCCAAAGACCAACTGGGACATGATGGGTGTTTCTCAGGCATCTGCTTCTAGCATATTCCTCCACTTACTGGATGCCATGCTACCACATGCCAGTGAGCACATTTATTTTCCCCACACCCCTGAGGAGAGGACTAGCAGTATATGACTCTTCTGCCATGTAGAACACTACTGTGAGGTACTGGTACTGGGTGCCATAGATTGCACTCATGTACACATCAAGGCACCAGCCAGTGAGGAGGGTAGAATTTAAGTCAACCGCAAGGGGTACCACTCCACCAACTGACAGGTCTTGTGCAATGCTAAGGGCATTATCCTGAATTTGTGTGCTGGCAGCCCAGACAGATATCACGACTCCCATATCTGGCATGCATCACCGCTGTACCGGATGTTTGCTAGGGGGGATATCCCACACAGCCATTTACTGGGGGATGCTGACTATGCACTGGAATCGTGGATGATGATACCCATCTGAAATGCTCACCCACCCACCAAAAAATGTCATAATAAGGCGCACGCACAAACTAGGAACATCATAGAGAGTGTGTTTGGGCTATTGAAGTCACAGTTCCAGTGCCTTGATATATCTGGTGGAGCCCTGCACTACTCTCCTGTCACATGTACATAGATGTTCACAGTATGTGCCATGCTACACAATATGATCATGCAGAAACAGCTGCAGCAGGATCAGCAAAGGGAAAGGATGCACAGCCCCCCTCCACCAGTGCCTAGGTCCCCACAGCTGCACCTACAGGGGGACTCGGAGGAGGAACCTCTGAGGCTGTCCCTGTAGGCAGATATAGGAGTGCCCAATATCCCCTGGCCTTGGCCAATACTATGCATAGCACATACACTGACAAACTAGGGCCCAAGGGACTGACACCTTCCTCTGACTTGCATACATATTAGTAAAACTGATGCCAGCCAGACCACACAACCTGTACCTCGCCATGTATTGGCTGTAGACTTTGTGCATTAGATAGAGTTAGCCCTGAAATACACATCTGTCAACTGCTGCATTTGAAAGGTGAATCACTCTCCTATACACCTCTTGTAAGGGGTCCTACAATATGGTAGCATATGTATAGACTTGCCACATGCTTCCAAGGGAATATAGTGGGCTATATATAGTGTGCTACTGGGTTACTTGCAGAGATCTATATTGGGCTACTGGGCTACTTGTACAGATCTAACAGCCACTTGGCACAACAGGTAGTCTATTCACTAGTATGTGTCCCATAATATCCACTAGGCCACATGGCTGGAAACCCCACAACATTATTCAAGGGAGATGCCAAACTGTGGAGTCAGAGGACAGTCGCACAACTGTCTCTGCTAGCAGAGCATGGGTTGGTCATCCCCCACCACAAACACATCAGTGTTCCCATACCACTGCTGTAACAGTAAGTCTGCAATGATACACCAGCAGACCAGACAATTCCTGTATGTTGTCGATAGTGTGAGGAATGAAACCTCTCTGTCTGGCAGCTGGTGTGGCTCACTGGGCCAGGGAAAGTGGCATGGGCAATGGTATTGATAGTTTGAATCTGGCAGCATCCAACATCTTTTGCATGTGAGGTACTCATATGGTGGTATTCCCACAGACTGACATAACCCCTCAATCTGTTACTACAACAAAGCCAGACAACATCAGAGTGAATGGGGGGATAAAGGGCCACACCTACAGACAGACATTACACATGCTTTGAATAACCTATCAGGTGGATGGTATGACAGCAGACTGCAAAAGGTCAGATTCGCTGCAGGATATAAAGGCCATCACTGAAATGTGTCAGTAGTTACAAGTCAGTGACTACTGTTTACAGAATAGTACAGGAAAACCATAAATGTATGAGGAACAAGACATACATATGAGACGAAATGCTGGACACTCTGCAAAAACATGTACAGGGAGATGTATGCAGATTGTCACTTTGTGTGTGGTATTACATCATGTATCCCAGTCACATCATACCTGTCAACCTCTTACAGCAGGAAATCTGTCAGTAGCCATGAATAAAAGTGGAACCAAGGCCCACAAATAGGGGCAGGTGTTAAATATTAGCTCTTACAAATGTAAAATTATGATAGAATAACAGGTGTTGCATTAGCATGAATCTCCTGATGTGTATGGAGTCTGAAACTCAAATGTCTGTTATTATTTATTTATTTCAATCTGCAATGATTTCCACTGATTTGTGAGAAAAAGACAATTTATGTAAAATGGACCAAAAATATGAGTCACAATTCTAAATAGTCTGTGAAGCTCTATTCAGCTGTGAGGTATGAGTCACATATTAAGGTCAGCAGTGGAATGCCTTGGGCAATATCAGGGACATGCAGTACTGTGATAACAGGTGCATCAGCCAGTGGCCTGCAGCACACATAATCCTGGACTGGAGTACAGGTAACTCTGGCATGGAGTCACCTTGTAAGTACTGACAGTCCTATTGGGCATGCTCCTACACGTAGCTAACTTGAGCACAAGTCTGTTGCCTACACCGCCCAAAAACCTGCTATGTGGAAATATGTCTGTGCATACATACATACAGCTACGTATACATATCTATCTCTCTCTATCCCCCTCATGCTTGATTAGTGTATCTATTGGTATGTGGAACACACACACATATATATATATATATATATATATATATATATATATATATATATATATATATGTATATATGATAACAAGCTGTATATATAACTATATAAAGTACAATGATACATAGACTCTCCACATACATTTACATAACACATTTACATAATGTACACACACAACAACATTTAAGGAGACATCCCTGTTATACATATTTATATAGATATGGGTGGGGATGTGTGAATGTCCCCACATACCCTGGAATGCTGGGGTTATCTACACTTACACATCACACCAGTTGTCTGATGGGACCAGACCAAGCAGCAACAGTACATAATACACTCACCCACAGACCTCTGTGCCTGTGCACTGTTGCCCTGTGGACAGACACAAGTACGTAGGTGATGTAATGTACAATGCGTGCAAAGTATGCCTTGGACAGGACATATTGTCACTGGTCACATGTCTGCCTATCAAAATGCAAACAGCCATATATGTCCAGACTGGTAAGTGTACACACATAACAGAGATATTACCAGGTATCCCACACCTAGGACACTAGATACAATAACAGTGTCAAGCAATATCACTGTGGAGGCCACACATGCTGTGTAACACAAGGCCACTTTATGTACTCCACAAGTACTGTGCCTACATCAACATATACAACAGACATAACCAGTGGCATGTGTGATAAATACTTTGAGCTGTAGTGTGTAACAGTAGATAGGTAAGGGTTCTAATCTCACATCATCCAACTTATGTGTGTTCGTGTGTGTGTGTGTGTGTGTGTGTGTGTGTGTGTGTGTGTGTGTGTGTGTGTGTGTGTGTGTGTGTGTGTATGCACATGTATGTACATATATCCTCTTGTGGCACTACAGACATGCCCATCTGGCTTATATCTATACAGTGGTTATGCATTTTAAGATCCTGTGACTAGCAGCTGGCCTCAACATTGGCCTCCTTTACAAGGCCTGTTGATGTCATCCACCTTAAGAGTGCTAACTGGCACTCTTAAATCAGATAAACTCCATGGCACAGGTGGTAAATACTGCAAGCTATAGCATGTATTACTAGATTTATTTAGTTTGTTTATTTATTTATTTATTTATTTGACATTTGTTTACTGGGATGATCTGACTGGGTCTACAGAACCCATTTTCAGCAGAGGCCCAGGGAGAAAAGCTCCACATACAGAACAAATAAGGTATAATACAATACAATACAAATGACATTAGAAATACTATACAAAAATAAGTTGAAAGAAACTGTTACAAGATTACACATCTAGAGTCTAGACAATTCTATAGAGTTAAAACATAGATAGTGATAGTCACTCTCACCATATACATAGCCTATGAGTAGATACTGTCCAAAAGTAGTATGTAGATGCACTGTATGACATTAACTGTTCTAGTGCATGAAAAAATAGAATGTTGTTTTCAGTTAGGAAAATAATTGCCACAAAGTTAGTGATGCAGAAAGACAGTGAGAGAGCTGAGACTAGAGACATTGCAGCTTGAACAGTAACTTAAGGATATGGTATAGAAGCAGAAATGGAGTTAGGAGAGCTTTAGGCCCTTGCAGACTGGGAAGGAGTAAAATGTGACTGAAGAGAGGCTAGTGTGGAAGAAGAGGAAAGAGCTGAGCATTAGGCAGGACTTATGCAGAAGCAGAGCCATGAATTTTTGAGATGATTTTTTTTAAAAAGGCTTTGAAATAGGTTAGAATAGGCAGAGACCTGATAGCTAGAGGTAGTGAATTCCATAGTATAGAGACAGAGTAAGAATACAGAGAGTGACCTGGTTTTCTTGTGAGTTTTGAGATAGCTAAGATATTTTTGTCTTCTGATAGTAGGGATCGATTTGGTGTGTAAGGTGTGACTAGATTGGTTAGTGTAGGGCAGGCAGTAGGCTTGAAAATAAGGTTGTGCAAGGCAGATAGCTGAATAAAGGCAAGTTGGTTAGGCAGCTCAAGCCAGTTTAGTTCTAGTGGTGGTTTACAGTGGTGTGTGTGATGTCTAGGATTTGTGGCAAACTTTGCAACTTTGTTGTAGCACTGTTCCATCTTGCTTAGGGTAGAAGTTTGTAAGTTAGTTTAGATAGGGGCACTATAAAGAAGAGAGGGAAGTAAAAATGTTTTTGCAAGGGTAGTTTTGGTTGCTGCAGTAAAAAAAGTAGTTGTTTCTATATGAGTCCCATTTTTTTTTGCTTTAAGTGTTTTTATTATTTTGTAAATCATTTAATCATACATGAAAAACAGAATAATAAAAATGTTGATTACATATGTAAAATAGAATTCATGAAATTATTTACAATAAAATATTTAACCATAATATGTAAAAACAAATGTATAACACACTATGTAACAATAAACTTTAAACCCCAAAAAGGAAACAAGAAAACTATTTACAGTGGTGCCTATACAAATCATGTGATACATTTTATATTATTGTAAAAATATTTTTACTTAGTGTATACCTATTTCAGTCTTCTCCAATATTTCCATTACACTCTGCCAGTTATTGTGATATAGGTTCATAGGTAAATACTAGGCTATCTGCCCTGGGGCATTTATAAGCCTAGCCAGAGTGTATTTGGCTTCTGCCTCCCTATTAGATTAGCCTACTGTGCCTCTGTAAAGTAGGTCACAGAAGGTACCCTTTTAAGATTAGTTTACTGTGCCTCTGTCTAGCAGGGACACAGGAGAGATCCCAGGGGTGAATTTGCGATTTCCCATCCACGCGTCCAAATTTCACTTGAAGAGGGTCAGCAAGGGGCTATGTCTAACATGAATTGGGATTCTATTCCAGAGTGAGGGGAGCCTCTGGGAAATGAATCTGTCCCTCCAGCATGTCCTATTTATTTTTGTGCTGAGGTTTAGGTCCCTGGAGCATGTAGCTCTAAGGGACTTGGATTTTTTGAGGTGGAGCATGTCCATTAATTCTGGGTTTGACATGGCTTTGTACATCAGACATAGATCGCCTCTGAGTAGGCGGTAAGCAACTGAGTAGAGCTGGAGTTTCTTTTGTCGAGCTGCGTAGGACATCTGTTTGTAGCCCATGATCCTCTTGGTGAGGTACTTTTGGGGTCTCTCCAGTTGCTGCAGGTGTCGGGTAAGGTACATCCCAAAAGGGGCATTGTATTCAATTAAGGGCCTGATGAGTGACAAGTAGAGGGGCACAATGGCCTCTCTTGATCTAGATGTGAATCCTTTCATGATAAGGTGGGCTATATAGAAGGTCTTTCTAACCACTTTGGCAATGTGATTATCAAAGGAGAGATTACTATCTACATTGGTCCCCAAATCTCTAATTACTTCTTCCGTACTTAGTGGATTACCACCTATGTGTTAATTTGTGGGCACCTTGTTTTTCCCAAAGGGGATGATTATGCACTTTTTAGCATTTAGCTTGAGGCCGTGGCTCTGGCACCAAGCATCTGTCTCTGTGAGACCCTTTTGGAGGATGCTTGTGTCAGCTGGAGATTCAATTATGGCCCCCAGTTTGCAGTCATCTGCGAACTTTGTCAGCCATAATCCCCCCATGTTAGCCTGAACCTCAGAGAAGTATATACTGAACAAGAGAGGTCCCAGAACTGAGCTCTGTGGGACGCCACTTGTAACTGGTTTGGATTCGGACATGGCACCTGCGATTCTGACCATGTGGGTTCTATCTCTGAGACAGTTTGCAACCCATCTTGTGATATAGGGGTTGATATTTAAGCTGGTAAGCTTATTTATGATGCCCAAGTGGGGTATTGTGGCGAAGGCTTTTGCGAGGTCCAGGTAGGCTGTGTGGACTACCTTGCGCTCATCTATGGCTTTGGTAACTGTTTCAAAGAAATCAACTAGGTTTAAGAGGCAAGATCTGCCCTTAACAAAGCCGAATTGGGTAGGGTCCAGTGTCTGGAGGCTCCCAATGTCTTTGTTTATGAGTTCCATGATAATATGCTGCATAGCTTTACAGACCAGACTAGTCAGGCTTATGGGGCGATAGTTTCCAGGGTCTATTGTGGCACCATCTTTGTGGAGTGGGACCACTGTAGCTGTACGCCATTCTTTGGGTACATATCCTGTAGTAAGGCTAAGTTTGAACAGTGACTTAATGTGAGGGTTCAGTTCTTCTTGGAGCTCGTGTAAGACACAGCCTGGGACACCGTCTGGTCCCATAGATGCTGTGTTTTTTGCTTTGGAGAGGGCAGCTTTCACCTGTGCATCTGTGATGTCAGGCAGGTTACATTCAGTTGGGATAGGCGTTTGCTCCTTTGGGGGGGAAGGGGGGAGAAGTTTGTGTTGAATCTGTCTGCCAGGATGTTGGCTATGTCTGTAGGTTCCATATATTTTGTACCGTTATGCAACAATTCAGAGCATATCTGGGAGTTTCCGCCCATGTTCCTGACATAACTAAAGAAGGCCTTGTGATTATCTTTAGTGTCTGGGCAAATTTTCTTTCGAAACTGGCCTTTGATGATTTTATGAGGGGTCAAAGTTTCTTGCTAATACTGATCAGAGATGCCTTTCCTTTCTGGGATTTTGCTCTGTCATGTAGTAGCTTCCTCCTTCTGTTGTATAGTTTATTTATGGCCGGGGTCCACCAGACCGGTCTCCTGTTTTAGGAGGAGTGAGTCTTGGTTTTATTTGGGATAGCACGATCCATTCATTCCTGCAAGTGCTCATAGAATGCATTTGTAAAGGATTCTGCGGATTGGGCTGTATTATCCTCTGGCCCAGGGGCTTTGAAGGATACCACCTCAGTCTTGAGAAGTGCAAAGTTGGCTTTTGAGAAATTCTTTACAGTGATTTCCTTTGCTGGGGGTGGGGAAGGGATATGGATGTCCAGGGAAATTTGTTTATGATCTGATCTTACCAATGAGGGGTTTACCTCTGGTGTGGAACATAGAGTCCCCATGTTGGTGATGACCAGGTCCAATATGTTGTTCCCTCTTGTGGGAGTGGTGACCAGTTGTTCCATTGCGTTAGAGTTTATAAATTCAAGGAACCGTTGGGCGAGGGTGTTTGGGCTTGAGTAGTTTTCCCAGTCAATGTTTGGGTAGTTGAAGTCACCCAGTAACATAGTGTTTGGAGAGACCTTCATATTCTCCAATGTTCTCAGGAATGCCAAGTGGGGTTCCTGTAATAGGGAGGGTGTTCTGTAGCAGGCTACAAACTTAAAGGCAAATTTGCCTGCTGTTAGTTGCACATGGATGGTTTCAGGTGCTTCGTGCAGTGCCACTAACCTGGAGGTTTAGGTATCTTTGATGAATAGATACTCCCCCTCCTTTTGTGCTTCGGTCCGAGTTTTGGGGCCGAAATGCATGGTATGAGTTATAACCTGGTAGTGCTGGGGTGCTCTTAGGAGCCTTGAACCAGGTTTCTGTTACTGCACAGACATTGATTTTCTCCATACTGAGGAGAGTTTCGAGTGCTTGCATCTTGAGGTTTAGACTTCTGGCATTGAGTAGCATTACCTTTAGTTTTTTTATCTTTGGGTTGTCTATAGAGGTGGGTTTGTCCTTTGAGCCTTGCCTAAAAATGGCACTATGGGGGTGGCAAGAGCCTTGGCCAGTATACGAAAGCCTAAGGGTGACAGGTGCAAGCCGCCCCTGGCGAAGCAACGTGGCTTGTCGAGCATGTCATCCCAGGCTGACAGACACTGGATCCCCTTTGAATGACACCAATACTTTACCCAATTGTTGAAACCGATCATTTTGTCTTTATACTGTGGAATCATTCTTGGTGAGGGCAAGATGCTACTCAAGGTCAGGGACATACCAGCCTGGGCTACATGGTCAGAGAACTCCTCTATGTTTCTTTTCATGTAGTCCAGGGAGGTACGTCTCAGGTCATTCACACCAACATGGACAATGACGGAGTCATACTTGTACTTGCTTTGGAGTGACCTGAGTGCTTGCGTTATGTGGTGGATCCTGGCACCTGACAGGCAGCTTACAGTGACCTTCTCCTTGTTCAGTCTGGTGAGCGGGACATCACTGTGCCAGACAATAGAGTCCCCTATAACAAGTGTATTTGGTGTGTTGTTTGGCCTTAAGGGCTGTGACTGAGAGGCACACTGATTTTGTAAGATATGTGATTTGTGGGTATTGTTGAGGGGTGGCTATTGCTTGGATATCTGCTTAGAAGGTCTTTGCTGTTTTGGCAGATTTTTATTTATAGCCTCCGAGTATGTTTTTGTGTGTTTATGTGTTGGGTATGCAGATGCAATAGGTCTGTGTGAGACTGGATTTGTGGTGTGGGTGGTTACCTTTTCCTCCTGACTGACTGTGCCAGTCTTGGGTTGAGAGAGCTCTGCCTCCAGTTTAGCTGTGTAACTGCATCTCTCACATGTATTAGAGTTTTTTGGAAGGAGGAGAGGGTTGTCTGTGTACATAAGGCAATTGTAACATTGCCTCAAAATTCCCAGATTCACCAGCTGGACTGGAGGGTAACCTTGAAACTGACCCTTGGACATACCAGATTAGTATATGGAACTGTTTTTTTACTGATCAGATTAGGGAAGGGAACTGATTTTTCACTTGATCAGGAAGGACCAATCTGGAGTCTAATACTTACGAGAAGTAAAGGAGGGTGTAGTGCTTTAGTTAGTTAGTGTTTCCTTATAAGAGCTAAGCAAGTGCAGGGCTTTAGAAAGAGAATAGAGTGATTACTTTGAGAGTTTGAACAGTTCTAAGGGAAAATTTGAAAAACAGACTTTGTGGAGCCTGGAATAGTTTAAACCTGTTTAGGCGGCGCTACCTGATGCTGCTCAGTGCGCAAAACCGCGCAAAAAGAGGGTTGTAAGGTTTTAAGAGAGAGAGATCAAGGAGTTTAGAATTGACCAGAAATGGCCAATAAAACTACAGCTTCTAGGTAGTAACCACTCCTCCAGGGACAGGAAGGCTGTTCAGTGTTAACCACTCCCACTGGTGAACACAGAGACTTCCCTTTAGCCCAAGCAAGCACTGGCCTTCTAGAAACTCCCAAACAGTTCAGAACAGCAAATCTTTAACTGAATTTTCTTAACTTTCAGAAAGTGGAAAAAAAGCAAGATGTTCTTGTTTTGTTTTCTTTTTGTTGTAGTTTAAAGGTAGCAGAGATACTCAAGCAGCAAAATAATCACAACAGTGCAATAAATGACCCCACACTTGAGTGCTAGGCCAAAATCAGGTAAAATGCAGTTTTTAGAGAAAAAAAAAATTTAAATTAAGTGCAACACAGGAAATGCAGTAAACAGGCTCTAGATGTGTCCCAAGTACTGTTACTGTTACAGATATAAACTTTAGCAAGCCAGAAAATGCCAAAAAGTAGGTGGCAAAGCAGTAAAACTTAATAAAAAATCAGAAGAAAATACTTAAAATCACAAAAGTGGCTCCTTTTCTTCTCTCAGTGTTTTCTCCTCTTGGTAGGTGCTTCAGCAACAACTAGCAAGCCTGAAAAGATGCCAAAACCATGAGGCAGCTTGGTTTTAAGAGAGACAGGTCAAGGAGTTTAGAATTGACCCAAAATTGCCAATAAAACTACAGCTTCTAGGTAGTAACCACTGCTCCAGGGACAGGCAGGCTGTTCAGTGTTACCCACTCCCACTGGTGAACACAGAGACTCCCCTTTAGCCCAAGCAAGCACTGGACTTCTAGAAACTTCCAAACAGTTCAGAACAGCAAATCTGTAACTGAACTTTCTTAACTTTCAGAAAGTGGGAAAAGAGCAAGATTTTTTTTTTTTTTTCTTTTTGTTGTAGTTTAAAGGTAGCAGAGATACACAAGCAGCAAAATAATCACAACAGTGCAATAAATGACCCCACACTTGAGTGCTAGGCCAAAATCAGGTAAAATGCAGTTTTTAGAGAAAAAAACAATTTTAAATTAAGTGCAACACAGGAAATGCAGTAAACAGGCTCTAGATGTGTTCCAAGTACTGTTACTGTTACAGATATAAACTTTAGCAAGCCGGAAAATGCCAAAAGTAGGCGGCAAAGCAGTAAAACTTA
Organism: Protopterus annectens; assembly: GCF_019279795.1. Taxonomy (NCBI): domain Eukaryota; kingdom Metazoa; phylum Chordata; order Ceratodontiformes; family Protopteridae; genus Protopterus; species Protopterus annectens. Next base: position 843,788,762 of record NC_056749.1, on the reverse strand, counting down.
ACAAAAAATCAGAAGAAAATACTTAAAATCACAAAAGTGGCTCCTTTTCTTCTCTCAGTGTTTTCTCCTCTTGGTAGGTGCTTCAGCAACAACTAGCAAGCCTGAAAAGATGCCAAAACCACGAGGCAGTCTGGTTTTAAGAGAGACAGATCAAGGAGTTTAGAATTGACCCAAAATGGCCAATAAAACTACAGCTTCTAGGTAGTAACCACTCCTCCAGGGACAGGCAGGCTGTTCAATGTTAACCACTCCCACTGGTGAATGCAGAGACTTCCCTTTAGCCCAAGCAAGCACTGGCCTTCTAGAAACTTCCAAACAGTTCAGAACAGCAAATCTGTAACTGAACTTTCTTAACTTTCAGAAAGTGGGAAAAAAGCAAGATTGAAGTAATTTTGCTTGTTCTGCTCATTAAGGTAGAAATTTCCATTTGTCCAACAGTCAATGCAAGTTTTTTGAGTTCCTTGAATGATGGAAGTATAGCAGATTTCCAGTTAGTAGTAATGATGCTGCATAGCACAGCAAGCAAAGTCCATATAATTGAAGATTTTGTTTTAGGAACACAATTGGGTATTGGGGAGTTAAACAAAACTAGAGATTTGGTTAAATGAAAATTATCATTAAATACAGTTCAGAACAGCAAATCTTTAACTGAATTTTCTTAACTTTCAGAAAGTGGAAAAAAAGCAAGATTTTCTTGTTTTGTTTTCTTTTTGTTATAGTTTAAAGGTAGCAGAGATACACAAGCAGCAAAATAATCAAAACAGTGCAATAAATGACCCCACACTTGAGTGCTAGGCCAAAATCAGGTAAAATGCAGTTTTTAGAGAAAAAAAAAAGATTTTAAATTAAGTGCAACACAGGAAATGCAGTAAACAGGCTCTAGATGTGTTCCAAGTACTGTTACTGTTACAGATATAAACTTTAGCAAACCGGAAAATGCCAAAAAGTAGGTGGCAAAGCAGTAAAACTTAACAAAAAATCAGAAGAAAATACTTAAAATTACAAAAGTGACTCCTTTTCTTCTCTCAGCATTTTTTCCTCTTGGTAGGTGCTTCAGCAACAACTAGCAAGCCTGAAAAGATGCCAAAACCATGAGGCAGCCTGGTTGTAAGAGAGACAGATCAAGGAGTTTAGAACTGACCCAAAATGGCCAATAAAACTACAGCTTCTAGGTAGTAACCACTCCTCCAGGAACAGGCAGGCTGTTCAGTGTTAACCACTCCCACTGGTGAACACAGAGACTTCCCTTTAGCCCAAGCAAGCACTGGCCTTCTAGAAACTCCCAAACAGTTCAGAACAGCAAATCTGTAACTGAACTTACTTAAATTTCAGAAAGTAGGAAAAAAAGCAAGATTTTTTTGTTTTTTTTTCTTTTTGATGTAGTTTAAAGGTAGCAGAGATACACAAGCAGCACAATAATCACAACAGTGCAATAAATGACCCCACACTTGAGTGCTAGGCCAACATCAGGTAAAATTAAGTTTTTTAGAGAAAAAAAACTATTTTAAATTAAGTGCAACACAGGAAATGCAGTAAACAGGCTCGAAATATGTTCCAAGTACTGTTACTGTTACAGATATAAACTTTAGCAAGCCAGAAAATGCCAAAAAGTAGGTGGCAAAGCAGTAAAACTTAATAAAAAATCAGAAGAAAATACTTAAAATCACAAAAGTGGCTCCTTTTCTTCTCTCAGTGTTTTCTCCTCTTGGTAGGTGCTTCAGCAACAACTAGCAAGCCTGAAAAGATGCCAAAACCATGAGGCAGCTTGGTTTTAAGAGAGACAGGTCAAGGAGTTTAGAATTGACCCAAAATTGCCAATAAAACTACAGCTTCTAGGTAGTAACCACTGCTCCAGGGACAGGCAGGCTGTTCAGTGTTACCCACTCCCACTGGTGAACACAGAGACTCCCCTTTAGCCCAAGCAAGCACTGGACTTCTAGAAACTTCCAAACAGTTCAGAACAGCAAATCTGTAACTGAACTTTCTTAGCTTTCAGAAAGTGGGAAAAGAGCAAGATTTTTTTGTTTTTTTTCTTTTTGTTGTAGTTTAAAGGTAGCAGAGATACACAAGCAGCAAAATAATCACAACAGTTCAATAAATGACCCCACACTTGAGTGCTAGGCCAAAATCAGGTAAAATGCAGTTTTTAGAGAAAAAAAAACAATTTTAAATTAAGTGCAACACAGAAAATGCAGTAAACAGGCTCTAGATGTGTTCCAAGTACTGTTACTGTTACAGATATAAACTTTAGCAAGCCGGAAAATGCCAAAAAGTAGACGGCAAAGCAGTAAAACTTAACAAAAATCAGAAGAAAATACTTAAAATCACAAAAGTGGCTCCTTTTCTTCTCTCAGTGTTTTCTCCTCTTGGTAGGTGCTTCAGCAACAACTAGCAAGCCTGAAAAGATGCCAAAACCACGAGGCAGCCTGGTTTTAAGAGAGACAGATCAAGGAGTTTAGAATTGACCCAAAATGGCCAATAAAACTACAGCTTCTAGGTAGTAACCACTCCTCCAGGGACAGGCAGGCTGTTCAGTGTTAACCACTCCCACTGGTGAATGCAGAGACTTCCCTTTAGCCCAAGCAAGCACTGGCCTTCTAGAAACTTCCAAACAGTTCAGAATAGCAAATCTGTAACTGAACTTTCTTAACTTTCAGAAAGTGGGAAAAAAGCAAGATTGAAGTAATTTTGCTTGTTCTGCTCATTAAGGTAGAAATTTCCGTTTGTCCAACAGTCAATGCAAGTTTTTTGAGTTCCTTGAATGATGGAAGTATAGCAGATTTCCAGTTAGTAGTAATGATGCTGCATAGCACAGCAAGCAAAATCCATAGAATTGAAGATTTTGTTTTAGGAACACAATTCGGTATTGGGGAGTTAAACAAAACTAGAGATTTGGTTAAATGGAAATTATCATTAAATACAGTCTGGAAAAAGAAATTAATGTTATTCCAATATTCTCTAAGACTTGTACAGTTATAAAAAACATGTTGCCAGTCTGCCTTCAGATTTGTTCTACATCTCCAACATTTCTCTTCATATGTGAACATTATAGCTAGTTTATGTGGAGTAAGAAAGCTCCTATTTAAAAATCTCCAAGTAAATAAATGCCATTTAAGTGACAATGTAGTATATTTTGAAGATTTGATATTTTGAAGATTTAAGTATCAATTCTTTATCTTCTTGTGTTGGTAAATGTCCATTTATTGACTCAAAATAATTCCAATATGATTTTTTATGATATATTTTTGTTTTCTTTACAACCTTGTAAATGTTTGCCAGATAACCATTACCCTGGAAATGTTGATTTTATAATAATAAGTATGTATTGTAGAAAATTAGGTCTGTTCTGTTTGACATATATTTGCATTAATTCAATTTTATTTACAATATATTGGCTTAAAGTCTGCAAGGTTAGCCACATAAGTTCATCTATATTAAATTTATTTATTATTTAATTGACTAAAAGAATCTTATCTCCATCCAATCGTTGGTCCCAAAATAAAAGTTCTCTTTGTTTTATTATATTCATCCTCTGAATTTGCAAGGTCTCTAAATTATTGGATGTAAATGCTATAGAGAAAAGAGAAAATAGCCAAAATTTAATATTGGGTTCTTAACACATTTTTAAAGTTTGATATTGCTAACTTTATATAGTTGGATGGAATTATAACAGTTTTGTTTTCTAATATATAATCCTTAAGCATCCAGTATAATGGATTGTATAATATAGATAAACATTCCTATATATGATTTTGTTTTCCTTCTAGCCAAATCTGCTCTTGTAATTGTTTCCATATAGATGTGTAAAAGGAATTTAATCATAATGTTATGTATGGAAGAAAGTATGTAGTTATCTATATCTGTTAAATTTACCCCTCCATCTTCCCAGTTCATTAAATGGTTATTTAAGGCTATTCTGGGTTTGATTGGGTACCATAAGAAATGTAGAACCATTTTATTATATTTCTTTATAAACTGTTTGGGGGAGAAATAACAAGAATTAAATATAGTATTTTGGAAAAGATTATTGATTTAATCTGATATAATCTATCTTCCATTGTAAATATGTATTTATTCAAAATATCCATAATTAATTGTATTTTATCTAATATTGAATTGTAATTAAATGAGATTATATCTTGTAGGTTATCTGATAAGTGAATACCCAAATACCCAAAATGCCTGCCATCTCTTACAACATATTTAGTGAATTTTTTATTTATATGATTTTTTTTTTGCTATTTGTAATTAATAGTTTTTGTTTTATTTTCATTAAAGTGTAGCCCAGGTATACTTTGGAATATAGATATTGAATTAAATAGAGCTAGTAGGGAATTATTGGAGTTGGCCAGTGTTAAAAGTATGTCATCTGCAAACATCTGGAGGTTTAGGCTTAATGTTCTGGTTATTTCTATGTATATTATTTTAGAGTTTGATCTGACACTATTTGCAAACAGTTCTATCAAAAATACAAATATAAGAGGTGATACAGGACAGCCTTGTTTAGTTCCTTTCATGATATTAACAGGTCCTGGCCTATGAGATCCTAACTTGAGAAAAGCTCAAGTATTTTCATACAAAGATGTTATAAGAGTTGAAAAGCTCATCAGGAGTTATGTTCTTCCAAAACTAGAAATAAGTAATTCCAGTTAACAGAGTCAATGACACTGTCTATATCTAGGGATATTATAGTCATATCTGTATCTCGGTGGTTATTGCAATCAATTAATGTTATTATTCTTTTAATATTGCCATATGTATTTCTTCCTTTTATAAATCCTGTTTGATCTTCAAGTAATAATATGGGGAAGAAGTGTTTAATTCTATTTAAAAAGATTGACATAAACATTTTATAGTCTATGTTTAGTAATGTTATGGGTCTATATGATTTACAAAATCTTTCATCTTTATCTGTTTTTATTATTGGAGATATTAATGAATATTTCCATGATGGGGTTATAATTATGTCATCTTTAACCATAGTGTATACTTTTAAAAGTAATGATAGAGATTGTCTTGACATTCATTTATAAATTTCTGGTAATATATTATCTGGCCCAGGAGCTTTATTTGTTTTAATCTTGTTAATTTTTGATTTGAGTTTAGCCATTGTAATTTGTTTATTAATATTTTCTATTTGCCCTTGTGTTAGTCTAGTATGGATATTTTTGTTAAGAAACTTTTTAATTTTATCATCTGAGGAGATTGGGAATTTGTTAAATTAAGTGTATTATAATGGAATCTAAAAGCTTCTGGTATATTATTTAGATCAGTAACTCTCTTCTTAGTATGAGGATTATAGATCTCTTTTATTTGCTTAGATTTAATGATATTTTTAGTAATGTTTACTATTTGTCTTTGATTGTTAGGTATAGAATATGAGGCAACAAAGAACAAAGACTATGGTGTAGGTAAACCGGTCCTCCAAAAAATAAATCATACAATATCACAGTCAAAGGAGGCACTGGAACACAGCAGTAAAATTCAAGAATTTAATCCCAGAACAAACAGTAGAACAAACAGTAAGCGCTTTCGCAGGAGCAGCTGCTTCATCAGACAAATAAAGATCCATACTGTAGTACTTTTAAACAGCAAAGCAGCCAATTAGCATGCATGCAAAAACAATTAGGAATTAACAAGAGCCCTTAAAGCCACACCAAAAATGCAGCTCAAAGCTCATTGTATAAACACAAAAACATTTAATTCATAAAAACATACAAAGCACTTCATTCAACAGCCAAAAAATGCAGCTAAAAACTCATTATATAAACATGAAAACATTTCATACATAAAAGCATATAGAACATTTCATTCATAAAAAACATTATAAAAATACTGAACACAATTAATATATATCTGGCTAAGGGCCTATTCATTAAAACTGGTTTAATAGAACATTTATCACTGAGGCTTTTCCTCATATTGGCTTTCCTTCTAATAATCCAGTTCAATTCTTTGCTTTCTACCTTAGTTCTATGTGGGCCCCCCTTATACCCACATTGACTGTTTCAACAACCATAAACTTAAAATTGTGCTGAGCACCTAGTAACATGATGTGCTTAGATAAAGCATTAGTCTCAGCTCTCCTGGAGATATCATATTGATGCTCAAGCATGTGCAAACATACAGGCTGTGACACACATCGTCTGCCTCCATCACTATGTGCATAGCTGTCAAAGGCATTTTTTTCTGCAGCAGGGTCCCAGTTGAACATATGTACTTTTCCACTGATGCCTTAGCAGGTGCGTTTAAAGATGTTGCTGATAAAAGTGAACATTTACCAGCTATTCCAGGCCTCACATACTACCATTATTATTTATTTGGCTGTCTACTGGTGTATTTTTGCAGCAGAGTCCAAGGTATACTCTCATTTTTTTCCATTAGGTTTAATTGAAGTCTGTCAGTGGCAATCAGTATGTTTTGCTAAAAACACCTGTTGAAATAAAGATCCATGTGGTATAGTGGGTTAATGCAGTAGGCTGTAATTGACAAGAGCTTAGGTTTGAAACATGGCAGAGGTGATTATTTTGTTCATGTCCCTAACAATGTGAGAAACACATAAGATAATTAAGTCTCATTAAAGCACATGTAAGTGGATTTTCGCAGAGTGGTGCTTTGCTTAGCTCCATGCAAACCAGTGCTAAAAAAATAAAAAGAAAAGAAAATGGGGGTTATAAGACAGTGGTGAAAAGGGTGCTATTGGGGGAAAAGCATAGTAAAAGGCAGGTAGGGATGTACAGGAAGGGTGTAGGAAAGAACCATAGCTTTCCATTTATTATACAGCAACAGCTGTGCATTTTGACAGATTTTGTGGATGAATTTGGACTCTCAAACCCCAGAGAGAGGGGAGTGAGGACAACATAAATGTGCTGTCAAGCCAATTGGACCAAATTTGTTGTGTCCAGTGGACATGTGCGTAAAATGGAGAGCTATGTATGGGGTGATTTTTTTTTGTGGGACAGGTGCCCACTTTTTTAAGGAGAGAGTAGGATGTTGGGGAAGGGATACAGGTACATGTTGAGAGGTATGTTGGGTAGGACAGGATGCAATTGCAGACAGACAAGACAGCAGACAGGGGACTGAGTGACACATGAGGTGGGTAAACACCTTCGATGGGGAGGGTGTTGTAGAATTGGAGTCAGATGTGTCTCCAGCCAGCAGCAACATGACTGACATCCTCACCCATGGGCAGTCAACACTGCTGCTTCACTGGCCCGAAGGTGGCTGTGCAGGAGGCTGGGCACCAAGGCCAGTCTTCCCTAACAGGTTGGCCAGTGTGCCCTCAATCTGGCGCAGGCAATGTTCATAGGTGTGATGAATGATCCTGTACACCATGGCTGGTAGTTGCTGTTGGGTGACTACTGCCCCTCTGCCACCACTCCCGGGGGAGGCTGGGCCCCATCCCTCTGAGGCAGTTCCATCTGAAGGTGGTGCAGGGGCAGTGGAGGGGGCACCACCAGCCTGGGCCCCAGGCATGCCAAGACATGGTTCTATGACCAGCTAAGGTAAGGTAACTGGATCACGGTGAACTGGCCTACCCTGTCATGTTGTTGTGATGGAGCTATAGTAATAAGTATAGGTTAGTTATGAAGAAGACCATTGTTAGTAATAACAGCATGCCAGAACATTGGAAATAACCCCATTACATTTCAATGCATATTATGTGAAACCCAACAATAAATATAACAGAACAGTCAGTATATTAACATCATGCCATTAACATTTACAGCATAAGGCCAACAAAATAGGTAATTCAACAAGCTATCAGTAAAAAATCTAGGAATTGGTAAAATACTCTCTATTCAAACAGTCCAAGTAAATTCCAAAAAGAGAGTATGCCACAGCTTAAGTGCTATAAAAAACCTTAATTCACCATAAAATAATAAAAGCAATAGAACATGGTAAGCGCTTTCAGTCTATTATACAACTGATTCTTCAGACCTAAGAACCACATAGTCTAAACTCATTTACACTAATGAAAGCCTAATCAGCAAGCAGCATTAATTAAGGCATTTCATTCATTAAGATATATTACAACAAACAGAGCAATCTTCAGTATGTAAGGTGTCATGCTTTCAAAACTGGTTTCAAAGAGACCCTGTTATTGAACCTGGGGGATGTATCGCTATTCAAACATATAATCCATTCTTGTTCTATCACCTCAGTTAAGTTCTTAAAGTCTCCTCCTCTTAAATATTTGTGATCAAGACTTCTAATACAAGAAATTTAAAGCTGTGATTCTATCCCTTGTCCAGTATATGCTGGGCTAAGGCATTCATAGTTTTCATATTTTTAATGTCATTAACATGCTCTAATACTCTATCAAATGTCTGTTAGTTTTCCCTACCTAATAGACATGTTATACCACACAGTACGCAAAGCAAGTCAAAACCTTAGACAGTCCATATAAAGGGATGTCTCAATAATACAATTCAGCACAGAATGTACAGACTTGTTACCTGTATGTATAAACCTGCAAGCCTTACATTTTCTACAACATAACATCCCTTCACAATCTGATAAGGGAATATAAAATCCCTCATGTTTTTGTAGCATAACTGTCTCCTCAAGGAAGGTCTATTCCTGAATGTAAAACTGGGTTTCTCACTCAATACTTTTCCTATTTTCTCATCTGACTTCAGAAAAGACCAACTTTTCTTAATAACATCACAGACCGCATTAATATTACTAGAGTATGTTAGAGCTAACCTTGTTTCATTCCTAGGTCTCAGTTTTTTTAGAATGTTTATGTCTACATGAGCATAAAAATATGGTCTCCCCAAACCTTCTCTCTCTGATAACAATTCTTCTATGCATTTATTGACATCATGGCTGTTGTATCCTCTCTCTACAAAACTTTGTTTTAATTCAACTAATGCTTCATCTAAGTCACCATCATCAGTATGTAGCCACATAGTTCTTATTACCTGTCTCTTCACTACATTGCGTGGTACATGTCGAGGATGCATACTGCTATAGTGTAATAAATTATTATTTTTGCATTCTTTCTTAAAAAATTGCATTTTAAGTCTACCACCTACTGTCTGATAGCTACATACAGGAAATTAATAGACTGCTGTGAACATGTATCTGTAAACTTTAAAAAATGTGTTGTGGAGTGTAAATAGTCTATAAAACCTTTCACTAAACCTAATGGTTCTTTCCATAAAATAAACATGTCATCCACAAATCTCCTTTAACAGAAAATGTCGTCCATAAAAACATTTTTTTTAAGTATAAAACCATGCTCCCAACTGGCCAGAGCAAGGCTGGTGTAATTGTTGGCACAAAATGTGCTCATTGCCATGTCAACCTTCTGTAAATAATGGTTTCCAATAAAAATAAATACATTATTATTCAGAGGGGATAAAACAGTCATAAGGTTGACACCTTACATACTAAAAATTACTCTGTTTGTTGTAACCTGACTGATGTTGTGATACTTTGCTATTTAAATAATTATATTGATAATAAATCTGTGTCAGAGGGATTACGCACTAATTACATTAAGTGACAGTGTGACACCTGAGACACATGTATGTGTGCAGTACAGAAACTAAACAACTATCATGCTTTGCTTGGCAGGCATGGGGATAGAACCCAATAGCTGTGACCGCAGAGGACATCTGCATGGAATGTATTAATTGAGTGTAGCAGCCTTTAACAGACACTCCAGGCATACAGCCATACCAAAGATTACACATTGTATTTCTTTTATTTTATTATTATTATACTTACTTCCTTTATTTTATGCTTCAATGTTCACATGCCTGATAATGACTGTAACAGTCTGTGACATCAAAACACACAATTATTTACTCATAATATGGGTTACCTTACCCATTTACATGTACTTCCTGTGGAGAGGAAATCTGTAGTCATTATGTGACTGATTCTTTAATATTTGGTGCTACATAGCACTCAATTTGAACTCTGGTCTGTGTCTGGTAAAATGTACTTCATACACAGCATTTAACAAACTGAGCTAGTGAGTCACTGCCAATTACTGACTGATATTTGCCTACAGCTCACATGGAACCAAAATATGACCTGGTAAAAGTAGTACAGTTTTATACTAGACTGCAGTGCCAGTTGAACACACATCCATGAAATTCAAGCATGACAGAGATACAAGGTAACCTATGCATTATTACATAGAATACAGGTGTACACAATATATTGTTAGTGGGTTGAGATATCTGTGAAGTCAAAAACAATATCAGATTATGGGTTATTTGTAGTCTACTGCAGCACCATACCTCACAGCTTGAATGCATATAGCTGAAATGCAATGGTGAATACAACACGATCCTGATGTACACAATTTACCTTGCTGTTTTTGGTATTGGTTCATGTGTTATTGCAGAACAGTTGTCATAATTCATTTCTAGCTCTGAATCTACACTTATTGTACATCAGACTTTATTGGATATACCTCCATGCAAGTACTGGTATTGTTTTGTGTTTTTATTGCAGAACAGTTGTCATAACTGATTTCTTGCAAAGCAGCACTAATTCCACACTTATTGCACAACAGACTTTATTAGAGATACCTTCATGCAGTTACTGGTATGGTTTCAAGTTTTTATTACACAACAGTTTCATTATGCAGGTGTTGCAATACAGCTGCAATTCCAGAGTTATTGCACTACAAACTTTATTGCATATACTTTATTATGGTTAGTGCTTTAGTCTTCCCTGCTTATGGCACTACAATTGGCAGTATACACTTATTGCAGTACAGCTATAAGCCCACATTCATTGCAATACAATCTCTACTGTATATGCCTAATTGCAGTTAATGCTTTACTATTTCTTGCCTATTTGACTATAGAAAGCAAAATACATCTATACTCACCACACTCATGCTGAGACCTGGCCAAATGCCCAGGATGCACCTCAATTTTGTGAGCCCTCTCCTCTGCAGCTGCTGAGAAAGAAGGACACCATTATGCATACCAGTTTATCAGACATTCAGATTAGGTATTGATGAAACAAAGGTAAAATTATTTACAAACTTGTGGGGCAGTCTCTGCCCAAACTTCTTGGACTCAGGTGTCCAAGAGATCCCCTTTTCTATGCTTGAGGTCATCATGGTGGTGGTGAACCCTTCTCCTGTGCAGGGGATACCAGTCATATTGGTGAGTTCATGTGTCAGCCAGTCCCAGGCCTCCACCTTGCACTCTGAGCACTGGAACCCTCCCTGCAGCAAGCAGTCATCAAGATTTTTCCCAGGAGTCCAACCATTGCCCTGGACTCCTGAATGGCC
>NC_056749.1:843707493-843774993 GCF_019279795.1 Protopterus annectens | reverse complement strand
CAGGATATAACATCTGGCCAGTCTTCAAAATTCTCTGGCTCCTCTCCACATATGTGCCCAGCCTGCTTTAACTAGAGATTCAAAGGAAGGAAGCCACAGCTGGGCGCCAATTTCTTCAGTGCATTCTTGCCACCCTCAAGAGAGTACCTCTGGGCTTTACAAGATTGATGGTTGGCTCCATTCTTTCTTTTCTGGCAGATAAGTTCCCTTTGGGGAACCCATCAGCAATGAAATTATACTCCTTATCTATTTTTGAAAGGAATTGAGACAGGATCTCTTTTAGAAGACTGATACTTTACTGTGCTGATATTTTATCAGAAATATCTTACCAATAAGACAGTTTAAGTAGCAGGTGCTAATTAGCTAAGTCTCATGCACATTTTCTGAGAAAAATATGTTGCTTTTGTAATTGGTATGAGTGAAATTAAGGACTTGCATGTGTATTTTGAAGCTTGTTTACACCATGAAACATTACCTACATTTTTGCTTAATTCGGTAATATTTTCTGTAAAAATGGACCTCTGAATTATGGGGGGGACTAAAGTGTACAGCTTGTGCATTTTCTTTTGATATTAGGTGTAAACCATGGCTCTAGATGATTGTCACTGTTGAAGTGATAAACCGAACCCATGTGCAAACATGGGAAAAGGGGTTGTGGCCAGATGGATGAATTTCGAGGACTATGTAAGGAAGTGTAAGTGTATGTTCTGGTTTTGAATATTAGGGTGACAACTTACTTTCCAACTGATTTGTTCCTGCAATACTTACCAATAAATAGTCTTCACCCTCCTCAAAAACGTGGACACCCTTAGTGGGCCTGAGGTTCCTCCTCCTGCTGAACCTAAAAAAAAAAAAAAATTAAACAGCACTTGCCTGCACCGTGGACTCAGACTATGCATCAGCTACTGGAGCTACTGGTAAGCAACACTGCAGTAATTACAGCTTGTTCCTCATAAAGATGAATTGCTTACCTCAGCCAAGGGTTTAATCCAGTTTTTGAATTCTGTAGAACAGTAGGGAAATGCATGGATGATTCTTAATTCCACAAATCATAAGGATGTCTTATCAGAGGATTCTGATAATGACAGGGACAGATCTTCTTCCATATTTTGTCACAAACACCTGGCTGATTCTGAGGACAATGTTTCTTCATTTTCTCCTATTCCTCCTTTAACGCCAGCCTTGGAGGATGTTTTTGACTGTTCCTGCAATAATCCCGAGAGTCAGTTGTTAGTAACTAAAAAGGCAGATAGACCTTATAAACTTCCTCAGTCTAACATGTACTTGGTTTCCTACCTCAGGTCTGACCCAGAAACTATTTCTATTTCTTTGCTAACTGCTAGCAAGATTTTGGTCAATGATAATCCGTTGTTTTAGGTCAAGGATGATAAAATCTTTGACAGTTTTAGAAAAAAAATATTTTTTCTTCAAGTTTAGCCTTCAGAATCCTGAACTAACAGGCTCAAATGTGAAGTACTTGTTAAACTGAGGGCATTTCTAGGAATTTTTGTGCCAGGTTGCCATTAGAAGGTAAGCCCTTCCTAAATCCTGTTATTGACACACTTACTCAACTGTCTAAACATTCTATAAAAAGTGTGTACAACTGTGTTAACTTTGTGTCAAGGGCTACTGTTACTCTTACTGTGATGAGGCATCTGGCCTGAGTACATAGTCAAAAGTTTTCAGAAGAAATAAAATGTGAACTTTTTAACTCCCTTTTGCTTAATGAGGTTTTGTTTGACCCTTCTGCTACTCAGGTAATTGAACACTTTGACGATAGAGGTAAACTGATCCATTAAGTTTTTAAGATTTTTCAGCCCCCTTTTTCTAAATCTTCTAAAAACCCAGGCTAATTCCTTATAAAGCAAAAAAAAGCAATTCCTGCAAGCTTCCAACAAACAGCATGGATTCCTTCAGAAAAAGGATAGACCTTAGAATCACTATGCCAGAATCCCTCCAAGAAGCCCCCACCTGTTCCCCATAAATTCCATCCCAGAAGCTGGGTCAGAATATTTCTCTTTGGCAGCAGATTGCTTCTGACAAAGGGGTTCTGAAAGTATTTCAGGAGGTTTGCAAGTGGCACTGGATAGACATACCACTTTTTCAAGGAATTTCCTCTTCTTCTCTGAACCTGACAGATTTTTTTTCCCTCAGGTTCTTCTTTATATGCTTTTTTGGGAGGTTATCCCCCAAGAATCCTTCTTGGAGACCAGTAATCAACTTTTTCTTTCTCGACTTATTTGAGAAAGTACCAAAGTTCAAGATGTTGATCTTACAGAGTTTTTTACCTCTCATTCCACTTCTACGGTTCATAGTACCTCTGTATTTAAATAGATGCTTTATCATGACATCTGTGCCACTTCAGAATTCAGAAGTTTCCTTAGAATTTTTTAGGGTCAAATTATCAGTTATTTGCATTATCTTTCAGTTATCTATAGCACCAAACAGGTTTACAAAATGCCTAGCTCCGATGATAGCTCATTGCAGTCTGCACTGCATTTACATATTTCTTTATTTAGTTGACTTACTTATCCTTGCAGAGTCCTTCTCCAGGTGTCAGAAGGCCCTTTTATGGATTACAGATCTCTTCCTCAATCTGGAATTTTTAGATCAGCAGTCAAAATTCTTACTTAATTCCTCCTCACAGGATTGCTTTTCTATGATGCCTTCTAGATTCTTCCATGCAAAAGGCATTCCTAACTCAGTAGAAAGTGGACTTGTTTATGGAAATATTCCTAAGCTTTTCAAATCAGTCTCAGACTTTAGCCAGACAGTATTTAAGTAGTCTATGTTTCATAGCATCCATGATTCTCATGATTTATCTTGCCGTGTTGCAAAAATCCAATGGTTCTTAAAAATGATGTAGAGCCAACATTGTCACTTTCTAGAACTTCAGATTCCAGTTTTGTTTCTCTTAAAAGAGAATGGCAGCGGTGAAGACAACAGATTGCTGTGAATCCAGCTTTCCTATTATTTATAGGTTCATAGGTCGGTACTAGGCTATCTGCCTGGAAGCATTTATATGCCTAGCCAGAATGTGTTGGCTTTCGCCCCCCTCTTAGATTAGTTCCCTGTGCCTCTGTCCAGCAGAGCCACTGAAGTGATCCCCGGGGTAAACTTTCTGTTTCCCATCCACTCTTCAAGGTTTCGAGAGTGTTAGTGAGGAGCTCTGCCTAATGTAGATTAGAATCTTGTTCCAAAGCATGTTAAGTCTCTGGGACAGGAATCTATCCCTCCAGCATGTCCTATTTATTGTTGTGGTGAGGTTTAGATCCCTAGAGCATGTGGCTCTAAGAGATATGGTTTTCTTTAGGTGGAGCATGTCCATCAATTCTGGCTTGGACATGGCCTTGTATGTCAGGCAGAGATCACCTCTGAGTAGGTGGTATGCAACCGAGTACAGCTGGAGTTTCTTCAGTCAAGCTGCATAGGGCATCTGATTGAGGCCAGTGATCCTCTTGGTGAGGTACTTCTGCAGTCTTTCCAGCTGTTGCAGGTGTCTTGTAAGGTACATCCCAAATGGGGCATTGTACTCTATGATGGGTGTGATGAGTGATGAGTAGAGGGGCACAATGACCTCTTTTAATCTGGATGCAAACCCTTTTGTGATTAGGTGGGCCACATAGAAGGATTTTCTAACCACTTTGACAATGTGATTATCAAAGGAGAGATTACTATCTACTTGGGTACCCAGATCCCTTATTACGTCTTCCATATTTAGGGGACTAGAACCTATGTGGTAGTTTGTGGGTACTTTGTTTTTTCCAAAGGGGATGACTATGCACTTTTTGGCATTTAGCTTGAGGCCATGATTTTGACACCAAGTATCCGTCTCAGTGAGACCCTTTTGGAGGATGAATGTGTCAGTCGGACAGTCAATTATAGCCCCTAGTTTGCAGTTGTCTGTGAACTTGGTCAGCCATAGTCCTCCTGTGCTTGCCTGTACCTCTGAGAAGTATATGCCGAACAGGAGAGATCCTAGGACTGAGCCCTAGAGAACACCGCTTCTAACCGATTTAGAGTTGGACCTAGCTCCCACAACTCTCACCATGTAGGTTCTGTCCATGAGCCAGTTGGCAACCCATCTTGTGACATAGGGGTTTATGTTCAGGCTGGTGAGCTTGTCTATAATACCAGAATTGGGGAATGGTGTCAAAGTCCTTTGCGAGGTCTAGGTAGGCTGTGTGTACCACCTTTCCCTTGTCAATAGCCTTGGTTATTGTCTCAAAGAAGTCCACCAGATTTAGGAGGCATGATCTGCCCTTAACAAAGCTGAACTGGGTAGGGTCCAGTGTTTGGTGGTTCCCAATGTCTCTGTTAATGAGTTCCATGATGATGTGCTGCATAGCCTTGCAGACCAAGCTAGTCAGGCTTATAGGGTGATAGTTCCCAGAGTCTGTTGTGGCTCCACCTTTGTGGAGCGGAATAACCGTTGCTGTGTGCCACTCTATGGGTATGTAGCCTGTAGAGAGGCTGAGTTTGAACAGTGTGAGGGGTTAGTTTGTCTTTGAGCTCATGTAGGACACAGCCTGGGACACCATCTGGTCCCATTGATGCTGTTTTTTTGGCATTGGAGAGGGCTGTTTTAACCTGAGTCTCTGTAATTTCAGGGGCTGTATATTCTTCTGGTATGGCTATGGGCCCTTTTAGGGGTGAGAGGGGGGTGAAGTTTGCACTGAATCTGTCTGCCAGGATGTTGGCGATATCGGTCGGTTCAGTGTATTTTGTGCCATTCTGCACTAACTCCGAGCAGATTTGAGAATTGACACTTAGATTCTTGACATAACTAAAGAATGCCTTGTGGTTTTCTTTGGAGTCCCTAGCAAATTTTTCTTTCGAAGCTAGCCTTGGATGATTTTAAGAGGGATTGTAGTTTCTTGCTGATGTCTTCCCTTCTCAGGATTTTACTCTTTACTGTACTAGTTTCCTCCTTCTGTTGTACAGCTTGTTTATGGCAGGGGACCACCAGACTAGTTTCCTTTTCTTGGAGGAGTGAGTCTTGGTTTTGCTTGGGATAGCACAATCCATACATTCTTGTAGGTGCCTGTAGAATGCATTAGTAAAGGATTTTGCAGCTTGGACAGCATTATCCGTTAGCATGGGGGCTTTGAAACTTTACACCTCGGTTTTAAGTAACATGAAGTTTGCTTTTGAAATGTTTTTCACTGTGGTTTCCTTGACCGGGGGTGGGGGCGGAATGTGGATATCCAGAGTGATTTGTTTATGGTCAGATCTAACCAGCAAGGGGTTGACCTCCAGTGTGGAACACCGGTCACCCATGTTGGCGATGACCAGGTCCAATATGTTTTCACCTCTGGTGGGAGTGTTGACCAGTTGATCCAGGGCATTTGAGTTTATATATTTTAGGAAATGTTGGGCAAGGGAGTTAGTACTTGAGTAGATCTCCCAATTAATGTTTGGGTAATTGAAATCACCCAATATTAGGGTGTTTGGTAGGACCTTTGTTTCCCAGTGTTTCCAGAAATGTGGAAAGGGGTCCTGGGACATGGTGGGTGATCTGTAACAAGCTACAATTTGAATTGCAGTTTTGCCCATTGTTAGTTGCATGTGGATGATCTCTGAAAGCATCATGCTGTGTCACTAACCTGGAAGTATGGGTATCCTTGATGACTATGGATACACCCCCACCTTTTGTATTTCAGTCTGGGTTCTGTGGCCAAAATGTATGGTATGAGTTGTAGCCTAGTAGTGCTGGGATGGTCTCTGGATCCTTAAACCAGGTTTCTGTTACTGCACATACATTGATTTTCTCCATACTGAGGAGTGCCTTGAGTATGTGCATTTTGATGTTTAGACTTCTGGCATTGAGTAGCATTACCCTCAGTTTTTTGTTAATTATGCTATTTACAGTGGTAGGTTTGTCTTTTGAGCCTTGCCTAGTCACTAGGGGGGTGGCAAGAGCCTTGGCCAGTATTCAAAAGCATAAGGGTGACAGGTGCAAGCCATCTCTAGTGAATCAGCGTGGCTTGTCGAGCATGTCATCCCAGGTGGACAGACACTGGATCCCCTTTGAATGACACCAGAAACTTAGCCAATTGTTGAAATTGATATTTTTTTCTTTATACTGTGGTATCTTTCTTGGTGAGGGCAGAATGTTACTCAAGGTCAGGGTCATACTGGCCTGGGATATGTGATCAGAGAGCTCTTCCATGTCTCTTTTCATGTATTCCAGGGCGGTACAGCTCAGGTCATTCACACCAATATGGACAATGACAGAGTCGTATTTGTAGTTGTTGTGGAGTTACCTGAGTGCTTGTGTTATGTGGCAGATCCTGGCACCTGACAGGCAGCTAACCTTCTCCTTGTTCAGCCTAGTGAGTGGGACATCAGTGTGCCTGACTATAGAGTCACCTATTACAGGTGTGTTGGGTATGTTGTTTTGCCTTAAGGGCTGTGATTGTGTGGCACACTGGTTTTGTGAAGTATGTGTTTCATGGTTTGTGTTGGGGGGTGGAGGTTATTTGGATGTCTGCTTTGGAGGTCTCTGTTGCTTTTGCAAATTTTTATTTAGAGCCTCCGAGTATGTTTTTGTGTATTTATCTGTGTTTTTTGCCAGTGCTGGTTTAATGGGTCTATGTGAGACTATGTTCTTTCAATTCCACATTTTGCTTGGTGGGCAGTATCAATGAGGGTAAAAGTGCACAGTCTTTGGAACAAAACAGAGAGACCAAAGCACATAAATGCCAAAGAGATGTTGGCTATGATACATGATATACAATCTCTTCATCATGCGTGTTCCCTGAGACCCCTGCAGTTGATTACAGACACCACCATGGTGATGTGGTACATAAACAGGGGGCACCAAGTCTTACCTTGTGTGCTAGCTAGCAGAAGTGATTTGGCAGATCACTGTGAAGCATGGTAAAACCTCCAAGACTCCTATATTTTGTCAGAACAAAATGTAGTAGCAGACATGCTAAGCAGGATGAGGACAGACCGCACAAATGGAAATTTGAATAAGAAGATCTTTTAGGAACTATTCCAGTTGTGAAGAACACCTCAAAGAGATTTGTAGATTATGTTGGTGGAAATGTTTTGTCCGCATTTTGAGGGGGGATGTAGGTAGGTAGAATATCTTAAACTTGGGCATAGTAGTGTTAAAATGAGGAAATATGGATGGGGCTATAGGGAAGGTGTGTGAGGAACAGGGAGTAAAATGTGGGTAGGTAGAAGTAGGTGACTGAATTCTTGGTGGGAGGGTATATAGATAAGAAGTCGAAGTGTAACTAATAAAAAGGATGGAAGTGGTGAAGATAATAATAATTAAGCTGTTGGAGATATATAGCTTTGGAGCAAACATAGTGTGGTAAAGGCTGTGGGTTTAGACTAGTGGTGGGAGATATGAAGTGCAGTGTGTAAATAGGAGTGATTGGATGTTAAGAGGAAATGTTTGTTGTTTGTTGACTGGAGGTTGTTGGATGGGAGGGGAAGGGATGTGGACAATGAGTACAGAGTATAAGTAAAATGAAAGTTGGGGTATGTGGGAATGGGGGTAGGGTAGGGGGAGCACTGTGAGGGCAAAACAGAACAGGTTTGATCAGGTCTCAGAGCACTGGAAAGCCAGAAAAAAAAAACAATAAAAGAATCAGTGAGTGATTTTAACTGCTTGCACAGAAAAAAAAATTAACTTAGGGAGTCAGGAATAGTTGAAGTTGGGAGGGGATCCAGTGTGCACAGAAGGGGATAACTTAAAAACAATAAAAATGAGTTTAGAGCAGGGAAAGATTAAAATTACTTAAAGCACTACAGCTGGATTAGAGAGTGGGGGAAATTGCAGGTGTTGCCTACAGAGATACAGAAATAGAGGATATAGAATAACGGGGGGATTAGTTCAGGAAGAGTGAACAAAGGATAAAAGTAGAGGTAGGAAGAAATAAAATAAATCTTTTCACAAGAGCAAAAAGTGGGGGACAACAGGGAGACTGCAAGTGGAGAGGGCAAAGTTGGGTATATAAGTATGGGGAAACAAAAGAGAAAATATAATAAGGAGAGCAGTGGAGAGCAGACTAAAATCTATGTGGACATATAGGAATAAAACATGAGGGGTATGGCTCTTTGGTGATGTGCACAGAAACCACTATTAAATTACACAAACAGGGTTAAAGATAATTTTAGCAGTGTAACATACAAAGAGATGAGGAGTTGGATAGTTGAGGCAGTGTTTGGTTGGAAAGGAGGTGGTTCTTAGGTTCGGTCAGGGTTGTGAGATGTTCAGTACAGATGGTACAAGCAGTAGTTACCTCCTGGAAAGGGAATACAGCATAGATTAAACTAAGGTAGCAATGTAACAATTAAGGGTAGAGGGCAAATTAGGAAAACTATAGAGATTATGGACAGAGCTTAGTGAGTGAGGTATCTGTAAAGAACAGCAAGAGAGAAAGCACAGAGCAGTACAGAAAAAAAATCACAAACAAACAAGATATATTCACAACTGTATAAGAAATGAAACATATCAGTGGAAGTAAACAAAAGAAAAAAAACAGAAATGCAATTTAAAATATCATTCACATCATGTAACAAGAGACAAAAACTTCCTCCCCAATTTATACAGGTGCACACGTAGTATTATATTACCCTTTAAGTATAAGAAGTTATGGAAGTCTTCGTTAGCAGTGCATAAAATTGTACTGGCCTAAGTAAGTAACACCAAGCTAGACCAGCATTACAAATGAAACAAGCTACCCTCATTTAATGGAATGCAGGTTCTATGAGCCTATGTAATTAACAAACTGTGGTACTAACAGGAAATGGGCCTGCTGCATTCCAAAACATAGGATAAATAGTCAAAAAACAGTGTAGCAAGCTGGCTGAGGATATATAGGATTGAATAAATTCAAAGGCCAACAATGAATAGGTCACTGTACATTTAGGAGTGGAACTGCCTCTTGCATTTACACCTGTTAATTGTAACACACACCAGACTGTAGCAGCATCTGCAGCTGAAGAGATTTTTACTGTTAACAGACTTAGATACAGTCTTTTTGGCATCAGCATACATTAATAATACACTACAGAGTATTACAAGCAGTGAAATAATAAATTACAGCATTGTAGACATCAGGAAAACATTTAACAATTGCCTTCTACAGTAGTAGTCAATAAAGCTCAGGACACCTTTGAGCATAAGATATGAATGAATAGAATATGCACACCACCATAAGAACGGACCAGAACGATGTTGGGGCAGGAAGGAGGCAAGTGAAAGGGAAGGCGCAAAAATGCCAGAAAAAAAGATTTAAGTAGCACAATGCACGATGGGATAAGAGCAGCAAGTAGAAAAATAATCCATGCTAGCAGGGAGATCTTGTGAGAAAAGTACAATGGTAATCAGAAAAAGAGTTGGACCAGGCCTTGGAGCACTGCAAAGTAAGGAAAAAAAACAATCAAAGAAACAGTGAGTGTTTTAACTGCTTGCAGAGAAAAGAAAATAACTTAGGAGTCAGGAATAGTAGAAGTAGAAAATGTGTAATTAACTCTATCACTTTATCAATAGGTTCATCAAAAAAATAACTAAATAAATAAAAAATAAAAACTACATGAAGTATTACTTACACTATTTTACTATACAAGCAAACCTTACAAATTGACATATGTAAGCTTACCTGGAAGCTCCTTCTGGGAAATACTTGTCCTCCTAGAAACATCAGCAGCAACATCAGTCACATGTTGTTCAGTTTCCAATGAGCATACATACACCTTATGTACTCCTTATTCGAATATTAGTTTTGATTGGTTATTTTTGAGGGGTGTGTGTTTTTGAAAGCCTATTTTAAGCTTACTGTGCTAGTAGCTAGCAGTTCTGAAGATGTCAAATTAACAGATGAAAGCGCTCAACCATTCAGTTTTTAGTTTCTGGTATTTTTTAAAGTGTTTTAAGTTTTTCAATGGAATTAAAGGGACTTGTGTACATGGAAGCCACTTGCCATGTACTGAGTTTATTTGGATTGTTAGATGATTTAGCTTTACAGTCATGCATTGCGGGCATACATTTCATGACCTGACATATATTTCTTTGGGTTTATACAATGCTAAAATTGATATTTATAGTGTGGGATTCAAACCTATGCATAAGAGAAAAAAACATTTTTGTTTTACCTTGCTTATTTTCCATCTTTCCCACTAAAGAAGTGCTTCTCAGACATAGTAATGAATCATTTATAAGTACAGATGACCACCTGAAGTGTTAACCATGTATGTGTGTGACCAGATAAGATTCTTGTATATACATTCATTTCTGTATGCATCTTGTTTTTAAGTGTGAAGGCCATCGAAGTTCAGATATCAGAATTATACTTACAGAAACATAGTAGACAGTAAACCCTCAGTCATATATCTGAACCTTCAAAATACAGTAAGGGTGTGTTATCCCTCATACGTATATTTCATATGAGCGCCACTATTTATAATTATGTATAAATTGTTATAAGTGATATTTAATATAGTGTGAAATTTAATATAATGTGAAATGGAACAACAGTGAAAGTGTCTGGATTTTCCTGTATTAGAACCCAAGACCATGTGTAAAGCAGCCCTACACTTACACCTGTTGCCACAGGAATATTGAAACAGCACTTGGATATTTTCCTGTTCTCTAATATAAACTAAACTGTCACAACAGTAAAAATATGCTGCACTTTCTGTATTAGATCCCAGAACCATCTGCATCACAGCCCTACAGTTACACCTGCTCCCAAAGAATAGTTAAGAAAGAGATGGATTTTTTCCTATGCATTATTAACTTCTGTGTGTTAACCATCATGCAATACCACTAACCATGTTTGTGTGGTCCCAACACACAGTTGATAAAATGTATCAATTCTGAAATTGTTGACTGTCTGCTTCCTGTCTTCAGGTATTCAATGGCTGCAGGTGTTGGAGAAGCTTGCTAACCACCACAGAATGATGCTTAGCTGTGTTGCGTGATGAAAGCAAAAACTGCAACAATATATCCTTTTTGACATTTAGAATGTCTACGCCCTGTCTGGAGGTGTTCTGTCTGTTTCCTGTGTGGGCCACTAGTCCAGGTTTTTGCACTGCTAAGCATCATGCAAACAAGATAAGCAAAGCTAAACATGACATTTTTTGTGTTTCTCCATTTCCCCTATTTGCGCTTAAGCCATGCACTGAGCAAATACTGGCATTAAAAAAGGGAAAATTATGAAAAATGAAGAAAAGAAATATATAAAATAAAGAAACACTACAAAAATGTATGTTGGTGTATGTGACATATTTTTACATAGGTCTGGTTTGAACTCTCACTCCAATGAGTCTTCAATACACAGCAAGGGTATCTTATCTCCCTTTGCCACAGAAACAGCTTTGCAGCAAAGAATGAAAATCACTGTGCTTACAAGCAACTGTAACATCATCCACAGTATTAACAAATCATATGACAGTTTGTACATGTATTAATTTCAGATGTAGTGCACTGAGTGATTACACAACTATTGATGACTATTGCTTGCATAAATGCAGCTCTGTCTTATCTCTCTGTGTTTGTTGCTCAGTCTTGTCTTATCTGACCAGCAATCTGAGACAGGCAGTCTGTAAGGCATTCTATATCATTGCCCTTAAAATGTGTGAAGATATTAAATATCAATAATATGCAGTTGTCAACAAATGAAGGGAAGGTTGGATGTTAATGAACAGAACATGTGAATTCTGTACTGCTTACTTACATTTAAAACCTTGATACAAATAATTCTACACTTTGTAAGTCTAAATTGGCTGACATGCCCACTGGAGGTAAGGGAGTCTGGACTGCTGTTGTGTTTTCCTTCTCTATATCAGTAATCATTCACAGTTGTAATCCATTAGTAATGAACACTGAGGGTGTGCCTGCATTATGTTCACATCTGCTATGTGGAGCCAAGTATTTGGGATTCAGCAGTTCTAATGAGTTCACACTTCATTTGCATAATCACTATGTTTACAGCCCTGAATCTACACTATAAAAGGAACAGTGTAGCTAAGGAAATTAAAGCGAGGAAAGTAGTGTATGTCGATAACACAGAAGAAAAAAATATTTTGGTATTTATCTGCACAGATGACTACTGATCATGCAAAGGTATGCTTACATTTTTCAGTTATATATGTCTTTCAAGACAGTTTTGTTACCACATATAGGACTGATCGTAACAGCATTCTGAAAATTTTAAAAGATAATTGGAAATGTTTTAGTTGTTATGAAAATGCTGTAGAAACAGTGGGGGCAGGACCAAGAATGGTATTTAGGAAAAGTAAATCACTAAAAATAATACCTTGAAGGTCAGAATAGAGAAATTAAGGGAGCATTAACAAATAAAAATAGGCACATTTAAGTGTGGTTTTGCACCCAATGCAAACGTATACTAGAAAAAGACTTTGTGATGATTAACGGGTTGAATATTTTCTCTGATTTCCATTACAATTGCAATACTTCTTACATAGTGTACCTAGCCAAGTGTCAAGAGTGTGACAGTTTTTTTATGTAGGAAAACCAAAAGAAAAGTTCATGACAGAATACATGAACATTTTTTGGATGTAAAAACCAAAAGGATTCTAATGCTTTGTTTAGACATTTATTGAAATTTCTTACTCACAAGTTTTTATTTTTGGGTAAGATACTGTCACATTGAAGAAGGGGGCCTTGGTATGATTTACTTGAGTTATATGAACTTAAATGGCAAATTAGATTAAATGCTCAAACATTACCAGGATTGAATAATGGTCTATCACTGGCTAGTGTTTTAGGGTTATGTTCATATAATGTGTAACATTTTTTCTGGGTTATGTGAAGTCTGTCTTTTTTTCTTTTTCAAAAGTATGTTTCTTTAACAAACTTATTTTGTGGACTCGTACTTGGTGCAAATGACTTTATAACTGGGGTCTTTGATTGGTCTTGAATAATCATGTGACTGGGAGATGAAGTATTTAAATGTGAGCATTGCATTGATTTGATTTTTTTGTATTCTGATGAAGTCTTGGTTACACTCGATGAAAGTGCTCAATATTTTTTTTTATACAATAAAGTTTTCTGTGGTTTTTACTGGCAGTCTCTTGGATCTGGTTTCTAACTTCATTTTGGAGTTTTTCAAGGTTTTTGGTTTATGTCACTAAGAAAAATATTTTACATCTACCTATCTACATATATATATATATATATATATATATATATATATATATATGTGTGTGTGTGTGTGTGTGTGTGTATATATATATATATATATATATATATATATATATATATATATATATATATATATATATACATTAGCAAATGCCACTTTTATCTGTATGCATATCTTAGAAGCTTACTGATAGCATAGGCATGTTTGCCACGGCATTTTACTTTCTCAGATGCACAGCCTTATTAACTGTCATGCTAATATTATAACTGTTTTCTCTGTGCACTCTTCTTTTGTTATTTTAGTGAAATGTCAATGACACAGGGGTGTTAGCCTTCTAGGATGGCCCATAGGCAGATGTGACTGGCAGTTACACAAAAATGAATGTTCTGTGGTAAATGTGTATTCATGTTTTTGGGACAGTTTATCTGATAGCACTTTTAGCAGTTCACTAATGGTTTGTTAGCAAAATGTGTCATTTGCCTGTTTTTTTGGTGGTGGGGAGCCAAGTTCCAGTTCTGTGTTGGTACAAACAAAATTGTTTGCACAGAGGTTTGTTTTACTATTGTTACTCTCCTTCATTTTGATCCAACATTGCTTTGTGTATGATTGTTATATGTTACAACCACTTAATTCCTTTTTTATATTTGAATATCTTGATTGCTTTTTTGTTTCTCTAGTGGGTGATATTGAAATACTACCTTGTATGTGTTATATCTAAGCAGAATGTTTATTTATGAGAATTATGTGTATTATCCTTCTTTTGTGTTTTATGTCACATAGGACTATGGCACCCAGATGTCCCAGTCCCTGCAAATCCCCCTTCAGTGGGCCTGAGAATGAAGTCATTGTCAAAGCATTTAGGCAACATGGTGCCCTTCTGCTTGAGATGGGACATGGGCATATATTTGGTAGAATGCAAATTTGGCAACAGATAGTGGCTGATGAACATGTAGTAGGTGGCCAGAGCATGACATATGATCAGGTGCATTATAAGGACACTGACATGGTTTCAGCAGCCCAGAGGAAAGCAGCTGCAGTGGCCTATGAATGGATGGCTACTGGGGGGCTTGCTACACAGCCACCACTGACACCAAATGAAGAATTCTTGTCCACTATCAGGGATCCAGAGAGCTCAGTGGAATGTGCACAGCAACATGTGATTGATATTGGTGCTGCTATTTCAGGTAGGACAAGTATGTCCCAGCAGTAGATTCCAGGTAGGCTTACCTATCTTAGTTGTTAAATACTTCTTGTATAGTGAAATACTGAAAGCAATACATGAGTTCTGTTTAACGTAAGTTTTTTCAGGGGGGGGGGTGGGAATAGTTGTAGATTCATACAGTTTACAACACATTCTAGTTGATTACACAGGTCTATATCATATGATCGAAGTTCCAAAACTGCAAATAATTAAAGGATGAAACCGAAGTATCGAAACTTCGAACACACACACAAAAAAGTAAAAAAAAAAAAAAAAAAAAAAAAAAAGCTCTATGCTAAACTCTGAGATCACACTACAATGTGGTAAAGGGAAATCTTTCCTTTCCATGCTCTATGGCAATCTCCGTTATATGCTTCAAGATTTTACAACTTCAATCATTGAAGTTCGTTCTTTAATGATTTGAAGTTGTAAGACTTCGATCATTTGATAGGAACCCGATTACACATGGGTTTGGGGTGGATGTGTCATCCAAGTTCTTGTTAAAAGTATCATTAATGGACATATAAATGGCAAAAAGCTTTAACCCCCTGTGTTACTGTTAATTGTGATGATGGTTTCCTTACCTTTTGCTTAACTTCTTCCAGGACTATCCTCCATAGGGAGCCTACGATCATCTGCACATGGTAAGACAAACATTTTTTATGTCAGTACTGATGAGCAGTTCAAACAAATATTTATTTTATTCATATGTGTGATGTGAGTTTCAGGACTGTTGTGTGTATTGCTGTACTGTTTAGAATAGTGGCACCACTGTTAGTTCGTTAGCATATATTGGACTATAGTAGTGTAGGTATTAATTTCTTTCCTGTGTTTGTTGTTTATTATCACAGGTGATCCTGACAGTGGAAGTGTAAGACTCTTACCACCTGAAGTCAGAGTATCAGGAGACTCTCATGATGATGGTGGCCAAACACAGGCACAGTTGGAGGGGTGCAGAGGTTGAATCTGACACAGGTTGACATTCAGCCATCTCCTGTAATTCCATCAGACACTGCTAGTAGGCCTATGCCAACCCATTAAAGTGAGCTGTCCGGTATTGGACAGGTGGAGGGAGAGACACTTGATCAGGGTAGTGTGGTTCCTGTAGCTTCAGTGCCTATTGACTCTGGCCATAATCAAAGTGTGGGCAAGGTAACATGCAGGAGGGTTGTTAGGGGTGCTTGGAGGAAGCCTGCTGTCCATCCTTTATCTGATCCAGGTGTGCCTCCCCGTGCCACTCGTATGTTTAGGGCCATCATGGTGGCACAGGTACATTCCAATAGGTACTATAGAGAAATGCTTAGGGTTTTAGATGTGGCACAGGCTGACTTGCATGACTGCCTCCACTATGTTGCCAATTAAATGGATTGGATGAATGACACTTTGGAACAGGTGGCGCTTATGATGAAATGTCTGCCGGGAGGAGGATAGCATCCACTTGGGTATAGCTCAACCACATCATCTGATGTTAGTCAAAGTAGCCATGCCCCATCATACTCCCATAGTTGTGCTACTTCCACTTCTTTGTTAGTGGTTGAGGTGTCTACACCCAGACATGGCAGCCATGGGGTCATGGTCCTGGATGTCCTTATGAGGAGAGCTCATTAAGCAGACATCAGTCATGCTCAGGTAGCAGCAGTGCATCTGATCAAGGGTGTGGATGTGGCAGTGCATCTCCTGGCAGAGCCAGTTCTCATGGTCAGGTACTACAATGATGAACTGCCACCTCTACCTGTCCAGCATACCAATTGATAGAGTTAGTGGAGAGCTTGGCTGTGCTCTTGCAGACACACACACCAATTTCATCTGGGGGGCCCATACAGACATACACAACAGTTACATAGTTCAGCCATGAGACATAAAGCTTATTCTTTCTCAGTGGCCATTTGTTACTTTATCCAAATGTCTGTCTGTTTCTCTTTCTTACTTACACACACTCACCTTTTGTGTCAGCCTAGGCTTCCTGTCCCCCATATCACTCTGTGCAAGTGATGATAACTGTGCCATATCCTTGTTTTCTGTGTTTTGAAGATACTCAGGGTGCATAGCTGACGGTGCTTAGAATATCTGTGCTTGTGGTGTTGTTTTGCCATTTGTACATTTTATGTTTTGGTTTTACAAAGCTAGACAGTTGATAGAATCAAAAGAGTTTTGTATCAGTATTGTTAAGAATTTTCTGATTGATATGAAGTCTGAAACTAAAACGAGTCTCATTCATTTCTAACTTTTCTCTTTAATGATTTTCCAGTACAAAAATATGAGGCCAAGCTGAAGATATTCAGTGACCATCTGTACTTTTGAGAGGTATGAATGTGCGAATCTTTGATGCATGCGGCCTATTACTTGATAGAGGACACATACATTCACAAGTCTCTGTTGTCACATGTTTATGCCATTGGAGTACAAATCACCCACCTTTTACTTATTTGCATTACCAAGTAACAACATGCATGAATGTGTCAGTCATTGATATTATTATACAATACTCTCCGGGTTCAACACGTACCTTGTAAATCCAGCAGTTGCAACAGTTTTAGTTCAGGGCTGACTCTGATTCTAGCAGTACACAGCCTTTACATGGGTAGGTAAAGGTTGTGAGCCTTACCTGACATCAATGTTACTATATGCATGTGTGTAGGATGAAGGTTTTATCCCCTTAGCTGGTGAGTGAGCTTGCTATGCTGTGCATCTTATCCAATGCAAGGGCATATTGAGTACACCTACTTCTGCCTACAGCAGCAACTGGTTCTCCCTCTGACTCCTCACCTGCATGTAGCTGTGGTGAACTTGCCATTGGTGGTGGGATGTGTACTTCTTCCCCTCGTTGATCCTGATGAAGCTGCTTTCTGAAGATGATGTTGTGACACATGGCACAGAAGGTGAAGACTTCAGTACATGTATGTGAATTCTACTGCAGAGCTCCCCCAGATGAATCTAGGTACTGGACCCATGACTTCAGCAGCCCAAACACACGCTTTATGATATTTGAGCAGGTGCATCATTATGACGTTCTTCAGCAGGTATGTGTGCATTTCTGATGGGGGTCCATCAGCCATGGTTCCGGTGCATAACCTGCATCCCCCAGTAAATGACCTAGTGGGACATCACCCCTCGTGAACATCTAATACAGTTGCAAGGTGTGCCAGACATGTGAGCCATGGTAACTGCCTGAGTTGCCAGCACATACACTCATGATGACTCTCTTAACATTACACAAGACATGGCATTTAATAGAGTGGAAGCCCTTTCTATTTAAGTAGATGTTCCCTGTTCAACGGGTGGTGCCTTAATTTCTATATGTGTACAATCTATGGCTCCTAATCCTTCAGTGTAGTGTGCTACTGGGTAAATGTCCTGCATATTTGTGGCCCTGTCCTTAGGAATATGGGAAAAATGTATGTGGTCACTGGCATGTTGGAGTATAACATTCAGGAATTGATGGAGGTTCCCGGATGCTGATGCCTGTGACAGTCCCAGCATGTCACCTGTTGGTCTCTGAAAGTTTCATGTAGCTAAAATTTTAAGTGATACACATACCTTTGTCTCCATTGGTATTGTTTCACCTCAGTTTGCCCTGGGTCTGAGTTGGGGATAACAGAGGTTGCAGAGTTTCTGCAGTGTGTGATTCTCTTCACCATGTACCACTCTACAATTTCCATCTCATGCAGACTGTGATGAGTTAAATGAGGTTTGAAAACTCTTCTCCTTCTTGGCCTTGGTCTATTAGCAGTAGCAGCAGCATAAACTTCAGCCTGTTGCACAACACATGAATTAAAGCAACAGCAGCCTCTAACATTCTTTCTGTGCTGACTCCTTTCCTTGGCTGTATTCCAGTAGGTTTTGGAATTCACAGGGAAAACCAGCACTGAGTGTACACAGTTGCTTTATAGCTTGTTGAATATATCCTCCATCTTGGATTGGTTAATTGGCATACAATTCATCTGATTATGCTGTAATTAGCATGCCATTGTGTTTACCATGGTTTGGCAGCTCTACACAATGTATAGAGACACTTACTGAACACAAAGCAATGTGCTACCATGTGCACATTGTGGCAGTCTTAGTGGATCATGTAGGGTTTATTGAATCTGCCTGATATTTTTTTTCTTTGTAAGATGTTAACAAATATAGTATACACTTGAAAAATACAATCATACCATAGCGAGATCAGAAAGTTTCTGTGCAGATAAATAAAAATGAATAGCAATCACCTGTAATCTGCACATACGCAACTCTCCTCATCTTCAGGTTCCCTAGCTACACGGTTACATTTTTATAATGTAAATTCAGACCACTAAACACAGTGAAGATGCAAATGAGATGTAAACCCATTAGAATTGCTGAATCCCTAATGTGTAACTTTGTGTAGCAGGTGTAAACATTGTGTAGCCACTACCTCAAAGTTAGTTGCTATTGGATTACAAGTGTGAATGATTAGTGTGAGGGAGAAGGAAGACACAACAGCAATTGAGACTACCTTACCTTACCTGCATTGGGTGTGTCACCCAGGACACACTTACAAACTGTAGAAGTAACTGAAGCAAGCTCTTTTTATTTCAATAATAGCCAAACTTTACTCCCTTTGTTGAAAATTTTATTTTACCTCCATGTATTTTATCACACATTTAAAGGACAATGATACAAAATGCACTATAGACTGCATGTCTGAGTACAGCACGGATAAGAGAAGAATGAACACAATACAAGGAGAAGACAGAGCTTCACTGATAACAAGCATATTCACAAATGTTTGATCATCCATTGCACTAAATATGTAAGCCACACATGTACAAACAAATGACAGTGTACAAGCATTATTTGTCTTGTTAATACCGTGGAGGAATTGGGACTTACTTATCTGCACAATGATTTGTATTACTGCTGCAAAGCTGTTCCTGTGACAAGCAGACATAAGGCACACCTAGTGTGTTTTGTAGTGTCATTAGTCTGACAGTTCATATCCAGACGTGTGCAAAAATATGTGGGATGTGTTAAAACGTATTATGCATATTTTTAATATTAATATTTGCTTGATTTGTGGATCAGACTAAATATGGTGAAACAATGAAAAAAAATAAAAATGAATAGTTCTTTCTATGACAAAGACAGCATAAATAAAAGCTTTGAAGTATGTGTGTGTGTTGTGTGTGTGTGTGTGTGTGTGTGTGTGTGTGTGTGTGTGTGTGTGTGTGTGTGTGTGTGTGTGTGTGCGTGTGCATGTGCGTGTGTGTGTGCGTGTGTGTGTGTAGCACACCTGACAGACACTCTGAATCACACAGCACATTTTATATGTAGATCAAGGTTCAAGTCCCACATTTATCTTTTTGTGATGAAAACTAATAAACACTTTTTTAAAAGAATAATATATGTTGAATTTTGGTAATTGCATTTGGACATTGCTCACCTCCGCAAAGCAAGGTGTAATGGACCAGACACCATCTTCATAAAAGATACATTGGCACATCTTTTGCCTTCCATTACACAAACACACTAACCAGCATTTCACTGTGGTCAGCAAAGTTTCACATCTTGTTGCGGTATCTTTCTGTGTTAGGGGTCGCCACAGCGGAACTCCACTCCGCTAATGATTGGCAGTAGAGTTTTACGTACCGAGTTGCCAGCCCTGATGCACGACCTTCAACGAAGGTACGCCCATTCACACATGTCTCCACACAGAAGACGCTTTCGCTGAGAATTGAACAGGACAACGTCTTACTGTGAGACGACAATGCTACCGCAGCACCACCACCGCAGCAGCAAACTTTCACATCTGCAGGTCCAAAATATCTGCAGACAATAGGCAGACATTGTCAATTTCAAAAAGGATACATTGTTGCATCTTTTGCTGACCATCGCACAAATATGTTAAGTGGCATTGTATGGTGGTCAGCAAGCTTCCACAACACATGCAGTACCAGAACACCGACAGACAACAAGCAGACATTGTAAATTTTAAAAAGGATACATTGTGACATGTGTAGTTTTTCAACATGCAAACATGCTAATCAGCATTGTCTGGAGGTCAACACAAATGCACATTAATTCATGGGAAAATATACAGCTGTTGCCTAGTTCTTCTTGTGACAGCAGGGAGTCCCTATCAGTTCAGCGAAAAATCAGTTCAGCGGATGGCATTTTCAGTGCACTGACATCGAACATTCCATTCATCGAACTGTTCATAGTGAGATCGCAGTACAGTGAGGATCAGAAAATTTGCCCTTTTCCCACTGTAGTGCAGTCTCAGAGTTGGTAAATATAATTTGCAGGGGGGGTGGGGGCACAGCTTCCCACAAGCGAATTTGATGAACAGCATTTCTAATGAAAAATAATTACACATAAAATAACTATGAATAGCATTGAGCATACACAATATATAATATATATTAAATGTCTAACTGTGGGTATGTGTACAATTATGGTTCTACATTTAAAGATTCATTTTTTGAACTTTCATGTCACACACATACATGGTTAACCACTCAACTCTTTAATGTGTCCATATAATTAATGAGCATGCATGATAAACACTTCATTTGTGGCAAGAAGGTAAAACACTCATGTGTACACTTATGTTTTGCCTAGTTTACATAGACTTGAATCCCACAGTGTACAAACTACTTTTATCAGTTTGTAAAGCCACAAAAAAAAGTGTCAGGACACAAAATTTATATGGGTCTATATTAAATAATCGAAAGTTGAATTCACCAAACGGTATTTCCATTGAAAATACTATTCAGCAAATTTGCTCATCTGGGGGGCGGGGGCGACCCCCCACTAATTATATATATACCAACTCTGAGATCTCACTACAGTGAGGAAAGAGCAAATTCTCCGATTTTCACTGTATTGTGATCCCAATATTCAGAATTTGCTGAATGGTATTTTTGATGGAAATACCGTTTGGTGAATTCAACTTTCAGTAATTTATTATAGACCCAATTTATATACCCAAATACATGTCTGAAAAGTTAACTCATCTAACAAGTGGAGCAGCATCCAAACCAGAAATTAATACCAACTGTCACATTACCCTTCCTAATTCATAAACTGTCTTCTTCACTGTTATTGCTGTTCTCTGCTTAACATCGCTCAAACACTGTTGACATGATTGTGCAGGATTGTGCACTGACCGTTAAATGCAATGTCAGAAATTGGCAGGAAAACACTTTCTGTTGCTGTATGGCCTGTGTGGACAGGGCAAGAGGTATAAAGGAAATTGCCCAATTTAAGGCTCAAAGATGGGGTGTAGCGGAGTCCAGAATATTCACTGGACTCCTTGCGAAGTGCCACAGCCATAGGATATTACAGGGGGACTATACCATGTCTCAGTATATATCAGAGGCTTAGAATAGTCTTGCCAAGGCAGTCTCCAGTGCAATTGGCATTCCACACACTGGACAGCAAGGCAGGCACCACTTCAATGACTTGAAAAGGTGCAGACAGGCACAACTCAACCAGTGGCTGGATGAGTTTAGGACTGCTGACATCCCACAGTTGTGTAAGTATACATATAAAGATACTTTGAATTATACTCAAAGCTAGAGATAAGCAAGACTTGTATGCATAATGCTCTTCTCTTTTTCTCTCCTCTATTTTACAGCTGTGCAGGAGATTTCAGTGAACAGGAAAGCCCATGCTGAACATTTAGAAAGGCTAAAAGAAGCAAGGGGTATATATGCAGCACAAAATAATTATTATATTAAAAGTACTGCTCTTCTATACATTAGTAGCAAATTAAGCATGCATATCTTAACTGTAAAATGAAACATGCATGCTTCATTGTGTAGCTCAAACGGAGTTAGTTGTAATAGTGTATTCAGATGCTGTGGGTTCAAATACCACAAATAAAGACTAAAATAATAACAAATATTAATTTCAACAAAATTGGCATAAATGCTGTGTTGTTAACTTAATCTATATTATTTTAAAAAAGCATATATGCAATATATGCATGTTTCAAGGATTACTTGGAACAATTCTCAGTCCTATTTTGAAGTTTTTAAAAAATAAAATTAATGTAAAAGTTAAATGTATATTTATATTGTAGTAATTCATTGGATGCGACATATTATGGTTCTAATTATCTTTTTTGTTTTGTGTCTCTTACACCACCAATTATCTCTCTTTTTTATTTTATACGAGTGGTCACAACATTCTGATGTCATCAATTTCTGACAACTCACAAAATGACTACCAGCACAGGGAGGTGACCAGCCTGTGTTACTTAGCCTGCTGCCCCTGCAATGGCTGAAGCACCAACACCCAGTACCTCTGGGACACAACCTGGCAGTACTGCCTCTGCAGCTCCTGCACTAGCTGGGCCCTCCACATCAGGTAGCATTACCCCGGCAGCTGATGCAGTCGTACCCCCAGGAGTATTGGAGGAGGTGGTGATTTTGTCACCCACCAGGAGATGTCAGGCATGGTGTCTGAAGAGAGTACTATTGGTACACCCCTTAGATGGATGGAGAAGATACTTGCTGGAGTACTGGTGAAAACAAAATGTCAAGCACTCCAACAGCAAGCTCAGGAATGGGATGGTGATGACAGTTCTGAGGGTGAGGACTAGATTCTCATTGTCCCCATGGATGATGGGCATGGGCATTCAATGCCCTCTCAGTATCCCTAATCAGAGTGTCCCCCAAACTGTTGTGTTCCACACCAGCCCTGTGTCTTGTCTTGTTTGTTCTGTTTGTCTGCACCTGCTTCCTCACCTACCCTATTTACCTGATCCTGACATGCCTACATCCCTCACCCATCATTCCTCTCTTACTGAAATAAAAACATAAAAATGGGCACCTGCCCCCCCCCTAAAAATCATACCATACATAGCTCTACACTTTGCATGTGTCTTCTTGACATGCTTTATTCAGTCCAATTGGCTATACAACATTGCTGCATTGTTATCACCCATCATTGCTGAGGTGACAGTCCAAATCCAGACAATATTCTATACATGTCCATTGTACAATGATGAAGAAGTGGATAGCTATTGTTCTTTCCTAATTCCATCCTGTGCATTCCTATATTGCTTTCCTTTTGTTCTTCCACCTGCTTGCCTCCCATTTCACCACTTTCCTGTCTACCCCATTTTCATACCTTTAATCTGGTCAAAAAGTAGAATCACACACCACCTACATAAATAATAAATCCGTAATGAAGCCTTTCACTTTTTGTTCTCTGCATTTACATGGAGTTTGACATTGTGCAGTGCCGAGTGATGGTGAATGGCTCTTCATGTCCTATGGCATGGTATGGTTACCTCCGCACAATGCTGCTTAAACTTGCTGCAGTAAGGAAACACTGAATTAAAGTAGAATAAAGGCACTCATATTAAAAATTTCATATAAATTTATTTAGATTGTTGAATGTATAAATATGCAATTCCATATGTGTACTGTTGACATAAATCAAGTACTATTTGTTTTCATACAGTATTCCACTGTATTTTGTCCCTCTCACATGTGAACATAGTTTTGCTTGTAATTATTTCATTATATCATCAATACATATATAAAAAGATTATATTGAGCTGGAGTCGAACACTGTATCACCTGTGCTCAAAATAAGAGCTCACTGCTTTTATACCTGTTGCCAAAGAGACTGCTCCACAGCAGATGTTTTTCTTCCACTCAGTACTGTCCAAAAATGCTGACTGCTGCACCTCTCTGCTTAGCATGTTTGTGTGGAGGAAAGCAAACCAATATAATTTTTTATAATTTTCTTATTGAATCAGAGACTTACATTTGCTTGTTGCTTATCTATGCCCAAATGGGATAAGCCAGAATGTATGACAAAACATTTCCAATATGAACTACCTATGAACACCATAGTACCAGTTAGCTATTTCTAATGTTGCCAATATGGATAGGTGCTTCTCAAGTTCATGTAGTAGTCATTAAATATGTATCTCACATGTGCAAACACTTTGCCATCCATCACACAAACCAGCTGCTTGGCAGTGCGCTATGGGAAGTACTTATTATCATGCATTATTTATGTTTATTGCCCAGTTAGTTGTCATCCCATTAAAATTCATGAAAAAAACACTTTTTACCTACTGAACACATATTTACACTGAGTTGATTGTGTACGTGAAAATTGGTATGTCAGTACTAGTTCCCAGATGTCATCTACAGTACAGGAATAAGTAGCACAAGTGCATTGTTACATCATATAAACCTTTATACTGACAATAGACATTCAGATTGTCATGTACATGTATTAATGTGGACAGCAATTCTTCACGAATATGAACACTGTACATACACATGTACATCCATGCTGATCACAAAAAATGTGTATGTCTGTATGTGACAAGTGTGTAATGTACATTACCATAATGAGAAACAGTTGCATATGTCTCAGTTCTGCTGCATGTATTACTGACGTATTTTTGCATCTAGTTTGAAAAGCTGTCTTTTAAAGTATAGCTGCACATTGGAAACACAACAGGAAATAGAAAATCCACACCTTGCACCCCACTCATAACAGGATAGGTTATCCACATCATATAATGGCATCATATATAAAGACCACTGTGATAAGGCAACAACATACTTCAGGGGTGTTGCAATCATTAACCATTGTGTTTTAAAGATGGAAAAATGTACTTACACATGTATGAAATTACCACAGCAAACACATTATGTGTGTGTCTCTGTGCATGTGTAAGTGTGTGTGCATAGTGAGAAGAGCATCAGTCTGTATCCTACTATCATCAATCCAGTCACAAGCAGATATCTTGGTAGTTGTACATGTCTACCTAGCCATTTCATACAGGTCTCCTAACATCTCCTCTCAAACATCCAGTGAGGATGTCATCCACTATAAATTGTCCAGCAGTAGTGTAAAGGTCAGACTCGTGCCATGGAGCTTGCATTAAGTATTGAGTTCTCTTACTGGTATATCTAGTTAGGTAGTGGTTCTAATCTCACTTCAGCCCATGTGTGTATGTGTAGTCAATAGAGTATAAGTGTGTATCCTACTGTCAGCAATCCAGTTCCACATAGCAGCAATATTTTGACAAGCATACAAGTCTACACATCCCTTTCATACAGGCCTCACATCTTTCTGGAAACATACACTGCTGCCGTCATCAGTTATGAAGGGTCTGACACTATAAAAGTTAGACTTGTGCTGTGGCACTTGCATTAAGTATTGTGCTCTTTAAATAGTTATGTATGGGGTTCTACTCTCATAGCTGTCAACTCGTGTGTGTGGCATGTATCTGTGTTCACTTTTTTGGCATTGAAGAGACCATTTTAGAAAAGTATGTGAGATACTCCTTCTACCACCTTCGTCTCACCAGACACTTCTGATGTCATCAACTATAAAGTGTTATCTGACACTACAAATGCCAGACATGTTGTGGTGTTTGCATTAAGTACTGTACTTTGTAGATAGTTAGGTAAGGTTTCTACTCTCACAGTGGTCAACTGGTATGCGTGTGCATTCAACAATCAGTATGTTGACAATTGTATAATGACATGTGAGTCCACAGCTATATCAGACACTCTTGTGAACATCTTCTTATAACATGCACTGATTATGTCATCCTATATAACATGCAATCTGACAGCATTCAAAACAAACCTATGTGATGGCAGTAACATTACGTACTGTGTTCTCAAGCTAATTTACCTAGATATATAATGGTTCGAATCTAACACACACAACTTGAGTGTTTACATATCCAAATATTGCTTCTGAGACAAT
This sequence comes from Protopterus annectens, assembly GCF_019279795.1. NCBI lineage: Eukaryota > Metazoa > Chordata > Ceratodontiformes > Protopteridae > Protopterus > Protopterus annectens. The sequence continues at coordinate 843,748,944 of NC_056749.1, read as the reverse complement.
TTTACACAGAGATGTCAATCAACATCCATGTCAGACACTCCTCCCAACATGTTCTCAGCATACAGTGATGATACCATACTTCATAACATGCAATGTGACAGTGTTACAGTCAGAGTGGTGCTAGTGTTACATTCCATGGCATTCATCTTCTATACTTACACAGGTGTAATGTTCAAACAGACCCAGTCTACTGCTGTGTGAGTGGTTGCTGGTACGTTATGGCCATTGTATGTTCTTTTGAATCACTCTCCATTTCACTAGCACTTATGAGAATCTTTAAAGTATCCCCATGCATCAACCATCCTCTTTTTTTTTTTCCAGTGACCACTTGGCATCCTTCCTCAGTGGAGTCGCAGATATCCTTATGTTGAATACACATGCATACATCATGAAGCAGGGTCCTTCCATGAGCCTCTGTAAGCCATCTCCAGACCACTGCATGTGTGATTGCTAATTCTGTCATAATGTGGTGCACATGGTCCATATGGACAGTGGCAATATGTAATACAATCCAACAAATGCACACATAAGAGCATAGTCATACTGTCTTCCATCATACAGATATAGAGTTTGTTTTAAATGGTATAATAATAGCTAGGATTTTATGTGATGTTGGCCATTAGCTTGATAATGTCCAATGATCCTATGAACATTGGACATGTCAATGCTGCTGCCACTAACACTTGTTAAGCTGCAGTGTGGATGTACAGTATGCTACAATAGGTTATTACAGTTTATGATGTGAGATAATATATTGATGGCCACTGCTGCCAGTTCATTACATGCTGTAGTAATATGCCTCCTGAGAACTGCTGACATGGTATGATAACATTTTATGTATACTGTTGGCTTATTAAGAAATGAGTTGTTGTAGTGGAACAGATCAACGTTCTACACAGTTCTCATTCTTCCATCACAGTGACACTTGCAGTATTGCACAGGTGTGCATGTGTTTACCTACCATCATTAAATGTTCTGTGGCAGACATCAATATAAATTCATACTGATTACATGGGCATGCAAATCTTGTTTCATTCACATGTTATAATGCTGTGATATCCCATTTAAGCACTCAAAAATTTGCTTCTCTTAACTGTTATTTTGGCAATGTAAACCTTTATTTTAGCCTTTTTTACTGCCATATTTGATAGTTTAAACATTTATCAAACTATCATCCTATGTTATAGCAATAGTAGCTGGAACAGTGTTTGTCTTCTGTGTACTGCATGATGTTGTTTCACCTATTACTACTTCTTTACTTAAGTGCATATTATCCTTGTTATAGATATTGTAAATTTCCTGATGGCATTTAATCAACCTCTGAGGTTTAACACTGCAAAGTGAGCTGCACGTGGGTTTTTAAACTGAACCCATGAATTCCGTTCTTATATTGATTTTGTTTTCTGTATCTGTTAAGACCAGGACTGTATATGTATGAACCGAGTTACTTGGCTGCACGTCGTTTTACAGTTAGTGTTTCTATTTTTATTCTGCAGTCAATTTATATATTTTAGCTGTTTTTGTACAAACTGGATTATTAGTTATCTATGATTATTTGCAATCTGTCTACTGACTGTAGCTGAGGTATAACTGAACTATGATTAGAATGTTATTGCTAAGTAATTCTGCTGCCTAGTGTTTGTTATACAGCCTGAATGACATTGATATTAGGTTTGTTTCACTGAGATTGTCTAACTCTTTTACTACAATTTCTTCCTTCTCTATTTTCATTTAGGGCCTGTACATCCCAGCTACATAATGGGTCTAGTTTGTTCCTTTCCCCATGCTTCACAGCACGGACACTCCAAAAATATAAACTTCAGAAAACTTTTAGACTACTAGTTCATCACCTCCACAGCCTGTCTGCTTTTATTCAAGTTTTTACAGTGGCTATTTTTAAATAAACTCCACTGAATTTTGTATTTTAATCCTTTCGGTAGCACTAGCTACTGCTTTGTTAAACAAATGGGTACTTGTAGTGCCTTTTGGTTGAGCTCTGCAATGGTACTGATGGCTGCACTGTATTCCCCATGACTTCCAAGTTATTCTTACCTTTTTTCTCTCTTCCCCTGCCATAGTGTTTAAACTAGGCTGTCCATAAGCTTATTTTAACTCCCCCCATATTGTTAGTTACACTCTTTCTCCCCCATATTGTTAGTTACACTCCTTCTTCCTTGTTAAAAGTCTATCTAGCAGAGTATCTCCCTAGTCTAAATTCTCTGCCTGCTTCTTTTGACTTTTGTATTTCTCCTAATTTCTGTCTATTCCTTTTGACTATAGGACTCACTCATACTTTACTTACATATCCTTCTGTTTCCAGGTTTCTGATAGTTTTTGTAGACTTTTTTATTGCATCCATGCATTCCCTGGTCTAGGTCAACCCACTCTGTTCACCCTCGCTATGCTCGGTCTCACTCCTCTCCCCTAACCTACCCCCATTCCCACTCCTCTGCTACCATTCCCACCACCCCTGCAAAATCTATACTTGTACCCAAGCCTCATTACATAGCTACACCCCGTACTCACACTCCAACCAATCACCTTGCTACCCCCACTTTAACACTTTGACATTACAACTACTCCCCCTCCCCTAAAAATGTAATACTTCCTTTCCCATAGTGGACTGTTCCCACATTTTCCACTGCACTATCCAATTCTCTTCTGATACTAGATAGCCATTCACTAATCTTGTTCCTTTTAGCTCCACTGTTCTTCTTCCTCTCCTTCCTCACTAGCTGTCATTGTAACTTAAACCATATTCAACCAACTCCCTTCAGCACTTGCCTACCTACTATAAATAATGATAATCATTTCTACACTATCTCATTCTCACTATTTCAGTTCTCCTAAATCTACCTTCTCAAAATCTACATCCTTTCCACTTCTACTTCTCCAAAACTGAAACGTAAACTTTTCACTTATGATCTTCACACTCCTCAACCAATGCTCTTCTACATTTCTTTACTCCTCTCTGGTTACATTCATCCACACCCAGGCCCACCCTCCCCTACCACTCTCACCCTCTGTGCTAATACTACCCCAGCATCACCTCTGCTGTTGCCAAACATTCCCTCCCCTCCCTCAAAACAGCTAGCCATCCTCTCATTAAACATGCAAAGCTTAGTCAATAAAATTACCAAAGTTCACTCCTGCATAGCCTCTAACAAACCACATATCCTAACCCTATATGAAACATGACTTAAACCCCACATTTCAGATAATGAAATCTTACCTCCAGGATTTAATATTTACTGACTAGACAGAATTCCAAAAAAGGTGACAGTGTCGCCATATTCTATTCTGAACAGCTTAACCTGTCCCCATTTACTATCTCCATCCCAAACTTTCAATCTACTGAGCTTCTCATTCTAAACTGTTACGTAAATGCCCACAAAAAATTGCTATTACATCCATCTACATCCCACCAGGTAAAAACATCCCAATCCTTGAACAAATAATTTTTTGGTTATCACAAAATACTATTAATAGTGAAAACTTTTTTGGTTATCATAAAATATTATTAACAGTGTATAGCCAACTGGCTGATAGGACCCAGGAAGTTAGAATTAGGGAGTCCACCTCTACAAAGAGGTCAGTCACAAATGGAGTCCCTCAGGGATCAATCTTTGGACTGCTTCTTTTTGGAATTTACTTCTCAGAAGTCAAGGCCAATATCAGAGGTCTCTGTCTGACTAAATTTGCAGATGATTGCAAATTAGGAACGGTCATTGAATCTCACACTGCCACAGATGTTCTCCAGGAGGGGCTGATGCAGACAAACACCTGGCGTCAGAGTCATGGACTAAAACTAAATGCCAATAAATGCATAATAGTATCCTTTGAGAAGTCATCCATCCCTGGTAACTATCATATTGACAACACACCCCTTAGTGTTCACCCAGTAGTCAGGGATTTAGGGACACAGATAGATAGTAATCTGGCATTTGATCATCATGTGTCTACAGTGGTGAGGAAATCATTCTATGTTGCGCAACTTATAAATAAAATTATGGCACCTAAGTCCAAGGAAGTCATTGTTCCACTATATTCAGCATTCGTCAGACCTGTCATTGAGTACAATGTCGCCTTTGGTATGTACCTAACCAGGCATATCCAACAACTGGAATGTCCACAGAGGTTCCTCACTAAATGCCTGGCATACAGGGTATTGTCAGACCCCACTCTGGTGGACCTCTTGAATATCCACAAAACAAACAGTACCAGAATTACCCATTCTAAAGACTTAAACATTTCCTGTGATATAAATAGGACCTGCTGGAGAGATAGGTATGTATCCGTGAGACTACCCCATCTATGGAAAAGGCGCCCCCATCCATGTGAAGCAGAGTTCCTCCTTAATCCAATTCAAGTGCAACTTGGACAATTGGATGGGAATCCAGAAATTAATTCATGGTTTGGCACCTATGTCTCTGATGCAAACAGGTAACCTGTAAATGCCCTATGCTTATACTTTATCAAGGGTATCACAACTCATCAGAGATTTGGGATGCATGGCTAGGCTTAAAAAGACCCTTGTGGTCATAAGCCTAGTAAATACCTATGAACCTATTTAATCCTTGGAGATGTTAACATAGATTGGAATGACCTAAATATTCACTCCCCCCAACACAGCATCAATCTCCATGGCTTTTCCCAACTGATCTCCACCCCCACCTACCTACATAAAAACATACCCAAGCCCATTCTAGATTTGATCCTCACTAACAAACCTCACATATACCATAATCCCTGTACCCCCTCCAGCACTATAAGTGACCATCTGCCAATGCCCATCTATCGATACTCCCCCCAACTACAAAGACCTCACCTCTACAAAGACTGTCAAAACTCACCATCTTTAACCCATATACTCTGAATAATCTTTCCTCTATCAACTGGTCTTTCCTGCATTCTTTGCCCATTAACAAAGCTGTACTTAAATTTTACCACATCTTTCTTGACATCCTGAAGTCCCTAGCTCCCTTAAGGAAAATCAGGGTCAAAGCCAACTTGCCCCCTGGCTCACTAGAAGTACTCTCTCCCCATTGGTAAAAAAAGATAAGGCTTGGAAACTTTGGCTAAAATTTAAATCACCCTCACAATTACAAGACTACAGAGAACTTAAGAACCTCAGCAAAAAAAAAAAACATCCACCATGATAAAAAAACTACTACAGCCAAGCTCAAACTAACCAACCCTAAAAGATTTTGGAGTATTATTAACAAAATTCCCCATTCTGGTGCCCCCACTACCCCAAACCTCTTCCCTAGCAACACCCCAACAGAGACTGCAACACTTCTCAGCAAATACTTCATATAGACTACTGCCAAGCTCATTATTAATAACTCTTCTTCCACTACAGGTACCTGTAACAGAAACCACTCTACCCCTCTCATTCAGACTGCCAATCCCAACAGCTTCTCATTCAAACCTGTCTCTCTTTCCTACATCAGAAAACTACTCCTGAAACTTAAACCCTGCTCTCCCTCTACTGACAACTTTCCTTCTCAGTTCCTTAAAACAGCTGCTGACTCTATTGCTCTTCCTGTCTCTATATTAATTAATAGAGCTATTCAGAAATCCATAGTTCTTGACCTCTAGAAATCTTTCTACACTATGCCTCTACACAAGGGTGGTAATGCAACTGAACCTAGGAACTTCAGACCCCTTGCTAGCCTCTCTCCTCTGTCTAAAATCCTTGAAAAATGTATCTACTCTCAACTAATTCCATATCTTATCCAAGAAAATCTCCTCACTCCTACACAAGACAGGTTTCACCCTAAACACAGCACCTCCCGCTGCCCTTATTTCCTTCTCTGAAACTGTTGCTATGGCCAGAGACAACAAACTTGTATCTTGCATGTTCCTCCATCTATCTAAAGCCTTTGACACTGTTCCTCACTCTCTACTCCTCTCCAAACTATCCCATCTCAACCTCTCTCACACTGCCCTCAACTGGTTCTCCAGCTACCTCTCTAACAGACAACACTCCATTAGATGGCTTAACTCCTGTTCCCCTTTCCTCTCTAGGCAAACTGGGGTACCTGAAGTCTCCATCCTTGGCCCTCTGCTATTCAGCATCTTTAATAACCTCCATACTTCTTGCAGTCACTCCTCTATTGTCCAATATGCAGATGACTCCACATTGATATCTGTCTCTGAAAACTTGTCAGACCTGTCAACTACTACACAAAACTCATTTTTTATTCTGTAGAAAGATGGCTTAATGACAATCAGCTCATCCTCAATTCCAGTAAAACAAAGCTCCTCCTTTTTCTGCCTAACTCCCTCTCCCACTGTAAATCTACCTTTTCAGTCTCTTCTCTCAGTAACATTTTTATAAACTCCTAGGTACCATTATTGATAACCAACTAAAATCTGACCTACATGTCCAACAAAGCATAAAAAAAACACAAAAAATTAGGCCTACTTTACAGAAATAAAAAATACCAGATTTGCCACAGGATCTAAACATAGGACATATCATTGCCAAAACCTCAAACTTCTAGGGTGGCTAGAACTTCCCAGTTTACTTCATTCTAATCAACTTATAGTAACGCATAATGTCCTCAACCAACCTGAAAACACCCCTGGTCTAAAAAATCTCATCAGCACCTATTGTAACCCCAGGCCACTTCGTTCTTCAAACAAACTGCTTGTTCAAACACACAAAGCTAATAACTCAGCCGGTGACTCCCTATTTTCTAACTTTGTGGGCAAAGTCTGGAACTCACTTTCAGCTGACCTCACACAAATAACCTCACACTCTCTATTCAAAAAAAGCCTCAAACAGCATCTCATGGCACACTGGCTATGTCCATGTACCAACCCTGACTAACTCTCTTAACTACTCAGTCAAGAACTTCTCTCTCCTCTCTCTAAGAGAAATATATGTAACACATGACTTGACCTCGCCATGCTTTCTATTTCTACCTTCCACCCATCTTCCTCGCTCATATATTTCTTATCTTGCTTTACCCTACTTATATACTACCATACATCTATTACTAGGTCAAAGTTAATCAGGGGATATCCTACACTAATTCTCACTTTTCCATACCATTTCCTTTTACTGGATTAACTATGACTTTTCCTAATGCCCTTTAACCTTGTTAGTCTTTTAATGCCTATTAGAATTGTTGTTATCTGTTACTTATGTATTATATACGAAGTTATGAATACCCTGTTTATTATCTGTATGATTGGAGCTTTTAATACAATATTTTGTATGTTATCTAGTTAACATTCTGTACCAAGATATACTGTACAATGTTCTTCATATGTGAGATGGAGCTTTTCTCCCTGGGCCTCCGCTAAAAATGGACATGTATCCAGTCAGAATTTCCCAGTCAACAAATGTAAAATAAATAAATACCTTAGTGCAGAATCCAAACATGCCCTTGCTCAAACTTACTTGCTACCCACCCTACTCTATGCCTCCCCTATCCGGACTAAACTACAATCTTCCCTTATTCACAAACTCAAATCAACATACGACGAAGTTGCTAGATTTGTGGTAAATCATCCCTACTCCTCCCACCACTGACTGGCCCTACAGAAACTTCACTGGCTTGAATACCCACATTGACGTAATCTCACACAGCTCCAAACTGCTCACTCCTTTCTCAATAACCCCACTACCTGCTCATCACTTTCCAAACTTCTGTCCTAGTGCACCCCCAATCATCCTCTTCATAGTTCCAACCAAGTCTTGCTACTGATCTATAAACCCTGTAAAAATATAGCCAAAAACCTTTATAAATACTCTGTCTCTCATAGCTGGAACAAACTCCCATTACATATCAGAAGTATAACTCATGCCAACAACTTTAAAAAGACACTAAAAGATCACCTGCTTAACTCCAAGATCTGTCACTGCAATCACCCCACTTAAACTCCCGTATACCTCGGTCTATTCGCATTCTACAACCTCTACTTAGGAAGTGTGTTGGCATTACTTCCAATTCTTGTAAATATTAGAACATGCTAGCTTTTCAGCATTGTGCAAAACTGTTTGTATGTTTATATTTTTAGTACTCACACCTTCTTATGTGACAACTATAATTTGTTCTGTATACCAGCATTTCAGTTTGTACTTTATCTTATGTATAATATTTATTTTACTTTTTTATTGCTGTAGACATTATTGGAGCTTTTCTCCTTGAGTCTCCACTGAAAATGTTTTTTTTGTAACTCAGCTGGGCCAACCTAGTTAACAAATGTGAAATGAATAAATAAATGCACATAAATATCACATTTTGACTCAGTTGCAACATTTTGCAATTTATTGTACATGCCTTTGTGTTGCTATTACCAAGGATTATTTATATGGTCAGCGACACCATTGTGTGACTAGCAGCATTTGTGTCAGGAAATGTTCTGCATGAGCCATGAACACCTGATTTGTAATGTGTTCTTATATGATATCAGGCCGCTCAAACACAGCTTTCCCATGGAACACATATAGGCATATGTTGTGCAATTGATGTAATCATGTAACATTGGTAGAGTTGTATAACTGTGTGAACAGTACCAGTATTTGGCATGTGATGCATAACCAAGGCTGTATTTGGCAGTGTTTTCACAATTCTTGTATTTCAATAAAATGTGACATGTTAAGAGGAATACACAACTAAGCGCAGAGCTGTTTGTGGATGCCACCAGCCATACTCAACTGGAGAAAACAGACAATCTGCTAGCTGACAGTTTGTCTCACATTTCACCCTGTGGTTCCACTGACTATCAGCCAAAGTATACATACAGACATTACTCAGTTTTTTCTTCTCAGGAGATCAGCTCGTCTGTGTGCTCTTTTAGGTGAATAACACAGAATCTATGGGACCTGACAACATCCCAGGTTGCTTATAGCATGACTTAAAACCTGACCTAGCAGACACAGTGGAATCTCTACTTCAATACAACCTCCAGACAGCCTATGTTTGTGTAGAAGGGTGTACAGCAATAGTCATCTATCTGACCGGGGAGGGAGGGGCATAACCTGATGCACGGAGTTATAAACCCATACTCCAGACTCTCCTCATCTGTGAGGCAGACCAATGAATCATCATGGACCTTCTCAAAAAGGACACAGGTAATCTTCTGACTGTGTACCACACCCATGTTTTATTTGTTAAGGCTACTTCATGTCTGTTACATCTGTTTGATGTTTTCAAGAAGGTCACCAAAGGCATGCATGAGGAAAAACACTCTAATCCTGATTAACTTGACTTGGTCACACTCAGGTATTACAGAGAAACTGTCTCAAGTGGGCATAAACACCAATGTCACCAAGTGGGTAGAGAAATGGATCACATACATGACAGATAATATTGAAGTGTGTGAAGTCACCTCTAGAGTCTAGTGACCGGGTTCATACCTCAGGATTCTGTACTAGACTCTTTCTTGTTCATTACTGAAGTCTCAGAAGTCAAGACTAACTTATATAAACTTTGTCTAACCAGCTTTGAGGAGGATTGAAAATAGTGGAATATCACTGAATCCAAGATTTGTATTTGGTATAACGCAGACAGTATTAACACACACAAAGGATTGTTGCCAGAACCATGGAGACACACTAGATGACCAAAAATCAATGGGGTTTAGTTCCTTTATGAAAGCAAATACACACACTAATTACAATATAGAAAGCATACCCCTAGGAGCAGACCAAACAGTATGTGACCCATGTACTCAGGCAGATGGTATGCAGAACATTCACCAGCATGTGCCCACAGTGGTGACTAATCCCTTCTATGCAGCGCAACATCTGAGTATGTGTGGGATATCCACATCAAAGGGCATTATAGTTCCATTGTTCTCAGCCCTCATCACACAAATAATTGAGAACAATGCACTCCTTAGCATGTACCTCCCAACACATTTTCCAGAGATACTTTACTCATGTGTATCATGTTTGCCCTAGTGAACTCCAACACATCTTATCGGCCATACCTAAGTACTCTTTGTGATGCATAGCCATTAGGAGTTGACAGTGCAGAACTTCCTTCAAGGTGTTATGCATGATGCATGTGTGATACATGTTCCTGTAATGTGCACAATACATACATAGCTGAATGACAACATTGATGGCATAGGTTACATTCACACAAGTGTAGATTGTGGCATATATATATATATATATATATATATATATATATATATATATATATATATATATATATATATATATATATATATATATATATCTGTCATGCATAACCTATCAACTAACCAGAATTGTTCATAATTTAAACTTCAAGTGTAACAGTGTCCCTCTTTACAACTCCAAAAGCTATAAATACCTGAGGCAGGTGTACTTACTTGATTCCCCTTATAGATTACTGACAAATCATGAAAGTTGTACAGGTGTTGTCATGCAGAACAATATATAACTCAGAATCACATAGTTTATATTACTGACACAGATTAATGGTGGTATTATTCTAATATTGTCCATGATTGTGAGTGCTTCTGTCTATTGTTGTCCATGAGCCTGTTGGCTGACACCCATGCTGACATTACATTCACATTTAGGGAACTCATTTTGCACATGTTCAGAGTATGCACCTACCCCCTATTGAATATACTGTCCTTGCTGAATACCCTCACCAGTGATCATGTCAGGGTGCTTATATCACAACCACTCATCTCCACTGATAAGTGATGTTGTGTAGCAGTCACATAATGTACAATAACTGTGTGATAATATGACTTATACCCACACAGGAGGTGTACACAGCAGTACGCACTGTTTCATGCACATATGTGATTAATGCTCATGTTACAACTGGCTTTCTTTGTGGTGCACATATACTGACATGCCCTTATCTTCTGTACATTACCTTGTTTAACTTGTCCTCCTCCCCTGTCTTCATTCCTACCATTCATGTGTGTGACTCTTTTCAATACACATAGACTTCCCCAGAATAATTATTTATAATGCAGTCTATGAGGTCTTGAGGCTCACCACCAAAACTTTATTTCAGTATGCCTAAAAGAGGTTTGCACAGCACTCTGCAATGCTTACACTTTCCTATAATGTGTTAGACCTTTATATATGTTCTTATACTAAATCTTGGTAGTCATTGTGGGGTGTCCGCTCAGTCATGCAGAACTAGTTTGCCTGTAGGTAAACATGTCTGCGTGTCTGCAGGTGTTCATGCCACTTTACATGGTTCCCTGGCCAGCAGTACTGTTGCTGGCTATGAAACTGCATTTGTTTAAATTTAAGCACAAAGTGCGGCATGCACATGCAATTAGCACTGCTGCTCATTCAGCAAAAATGTAAACTCCATGTAGGCTTCATGCAAAACCTACATGGAGTTTACTGAATCCCCAGGTTAGTTTAATTAATATTACTACTCCTGATTTATTTGTGTTATTCCCACCGACTATTTAGCATGTGTGTTTCTTGCTCAAGAATAAGTTGATCCTGTGACTTGCAAAACAGATATAGGAACAGGACAAGAATAAACGATGTTATCTAAAAGCGATGTCTCTATATATGTAGTAGACGTAAACATTCTTTTTCCTAACCTCCACCCCCAGGCAACAGAGAAGAGCTACTTAGGAATGTCAACAAGAGTACATAGCAATTGAATATTAACTATATTAATAAAAAAGTCACTAAAACAGATTAATATAATTAATTAATAAACCATTATTAAACAATCCTAATCTATCTGAGGTTATAAGATCACAATCTGTAATAGCATTTCATATAAGTGCAACCTACATTAGCACACAGAACAGTATTAAAAGCTGAACATTAGTAAAATTAGTATGTTAATGCAAGCTTTGGTTGTCTTATATATGAAAAATAAGCTTATGATTTCTACTTCATTTAATGTAAATGTCCATTGTAGTACTTCCCTAATAAAAGCCAGAGTATATTGTAATTAAATGTATCTATAACATTCACATATGAAAACAATTCAAATTGCATTGAGAGCTTCAGCTAATGACTACAGATAATGGTTAATGTTAGCAAATATATACTACAGTTTTATCATATCAGCATCATTAAATGATGAGTGTCTCCATATTCATACCTTAAGTATGAGAGTGAATTTTAAGTCCGAAAGAGAAGAGAAAAAAAGGCTTATAGTTGAATGCTAGGCTATCTGCTTTGAAGGGCTACTTTAAACCTACTCAATATCCCACAGTTAGAATCAAGCTCCTGTACTTTGTGTCTGTGAAGTGAAGACCTTAACCATTATGCCAAACCCTCCTCCCAAAAATACATGGAAGCTTCCCTGACTGGAAGGTTGAGATTCCACTAACAATGTATTATCTGTACCTGTAATTATTTCCAAACTGTTCATTAATATGGATGCAATAAGTAGGTGGCTAAAGGAGTGATATGGCTATTTGCATAAACTATTTTAACTATACATCAGTAGCAAGAACTTACATTTATACCACATGAGCAGATCTGTATGTTTACATTATGATAGCTTCTGCTATTAGAACAATGTTAATTTGTGCAAGGAAGTTCAATAAATGAACGAGTCCTACATCAGCAAAGACATGACTGGATATGAAAATTATGTTCTTGTTCAGTAAGAAGTGAATGATTTTCAAGATAAAGTCCTCACCTGTGTATCTTCTGCTGAGTAAATATGTTGCCATCTTAGTCTTCAGCCATGCACGGAGAAAAGAAAGAGTTATGCCCAGTCCACTCATGATCATGAAGATAGAGGTTAGTGTAAGTGCTTAAAACCGTACTCACTCTGCAGAATAATTTAGAAAATAGCTGTTTCTCTTCTTCAGGAATATTAATTAAATGTTTAGTTGTCTTGTAGTTAGAAGATAATCTCACTGGAAAACACATATGAAATTTAATTTTGTTTTGAATCAAACAGGAATAGTATGAGTCTCCACAGCACACAAACATGAACCAAATAAAACTGCCAATAAAGAGGAGAAAACAGACACCACAACCTTCTTAGCGCTTTCATTCGATTTAATAAAAATGAACTTCATCAGAAACACACCCATAACAACTATTACACTTAAATGCCATATTCTGACAGTCACATGATATGAATAAAGTGGTTGAAGGTAAAGAGCACTATACTTGCAACACTACTAATGTTGTGTATTCAGCTTTTTGCAACTCCTGTGAACATTTTTATATTGGGAAGACCATTAGAGCTCTAAATAAACGTATATATGAACATACTTTGGCCATCCGTAAAAAAGATATGTCAAATGCGTTAGCTGGAGACCCTGTTGTATGTTATAGCTTTAAGAAATTTTCATTCTTTGTATTGGAAAGGGTTAACAATGATGCATTTAGGGGGGATTTTAGAACTGCGTTAGAATGCCGAGAAACTATTGGCAGATTTTGTCAATTGTTATTTTGTAAAGGCTGACCAGCTTCCTGGTTTAAACGATATGATTAATATTAAATATTTTTACAAGCACAAAGGCTTTAATCATGTTTTTACATTTCATATTGTCATACATATATATATATATATATATATATATATATATATATATATATATTGTCTGATGTATTAATTGGTTGAATTGTATCATGTGACTGCTTGAATATGGTATTTAAATGTAATAGTTGTTATGGGTGTGTTTCTGATGAAGTTCAGTTTTATTAAATTGAATGAAAGCTGTAAGAAGGTTGTGGTGTCTGTTTTCTCCGCTCTACTGGCAGTTTTGTTATTAGGAATGGTATGAGGCCAGTTTTTGTCTTTGTAATTTGTAAGTTAAAAGGAGGACTTGTGAAATTCTTATCCTTTCATCACATTATGGGTAGTTGTGTTTTATTTTTATGCACCTTTATTGAATTATCACTTGTGACATAGTCACATTTAGATTTATATAAATGTAATTAGACTGTATTAACAAGTTCACTTTTACAGACATTATGTATCATATATATTGTTCTATACCATAAAGTCAAAGCAACATTATATCAACTGTTCATATTTTGCCTTCCCTTAAACCTCGTTCCTCCAAAACATTTTTCAGCATGTATTGTTCCCACAATGTCCATTATTTGCAATGCTAATTACTTCCACTCTTTTCTAAAGATCCCACTTCCTGTTCTTTTACATCTGTTATGATATTCAGTACTTCAAGTACAGTTGGTTTAAACTTTGATTTCCATTTTCTAGTAATTGTTTTTGTTTTGCTGGTACCAGAATTAAAGTCAACAAGCTCTTACTATGCATAGACAATTCAGATGCTGACACCCAGCTCAAAAAATCATTGCACTAGTTGCACACATTTGCAAGCCTAATATTCCTAACAGAGTACTCTATAGGCAAGTATTAAAGTCTGCTAGCTCATTATACTCTGAGAACATATGCTCCCATGTACCTCTTTCTTCCCCATTACACCTCCAACATTTGCCATCTATCTGAGGAAAAATTATTTGGAGTTTTTTGGGGTATAAAAGTATCTATGCAAACACTTCCAGGCAAAGATCATAAATCTTGCAGATTTGTTGCAATATTTGGGAGTCATACATATGTCTTCCCATTTTATCTTCATAAATTACTTATCTAATCTCTCATCCCAGTCTTTTCTGACCTCCTCTGGTTGATTCGTATAGTTATTGTGCAATATTTTATATAACCTACTAGTCATCCCCCTTTTTTTTTTTAACAGCGGCTTCTGTTCTAAATTCAATTAAAACCTCAACAGCAGGTCTTTCAGTTAAGATTCACCTATCACTCTCTCTTTCCCTATACTCTGATATCAATTCCTGATAGGGATGGCAATTACTACCTGCAATCCAAATGTGTTCTTTCTTCCCATTCTATTACATGTCCCTCTCTAATTATTCATTCCCAATACTTTTGTTCCTTTGCTAGCTTCCTCCAGTAAAGTCCAGACCCACTTCTCTATTTTCTGTATCTGTAGTTGCAGTCCTCCCTATCAGCAGAATCTCCCTTTTCCATTTCCGTGTTTGCTTAGTACTTAGTATATTATTTCCTGCTACTTTATGAATATAATATTCTGCATGACTGTTATTCTCCTTATGGAACTGCATCCAAAATCCCACTCTTTTCTTATTTCTTGATTTACCCCCCCCCCTTCTTCATCATCACCTCCTTCCACTTTGAATTGTAGCTTTCTGCTTGTGTTATGTATAAGAGCCTTAACTGTGAAGTTCTACAATATCCCTTCAAATCATGTAATCCTAAACTTCCTTTTTCTGTTGTGTGGATCAACTTATCGAACGGACTCTTGCCCTCTTGCCCTCTCAGATAACATTCTTCAACTCTTTATTAATTACTATCCACAGCTTCCCCTCTGGTTGATAAAAATATGCCTGAGCTAAGTATAAAATTAAAGGTGCTAAGAACCTTTTTGCTGCTTGTATCTTGCTATTTATATCCAGAGGTAATAGCTTACAGTTTCTCAGTTTTTGTATTATCTTTTGTTGAGTCTCTTCCCACATATCCTTAGCTGCTACAACAGAATCATTTTTAATCCATACTAAATACTTCATTTTTTCTTATCCCTGCAAATATGGGTATTGCAAAACCAATCCACATGTTTATAGTTTATAGCTATAACATTTGTTTTATCTTCATTAATTTTATATCCAAAAAAAAAAAAAAAAAAACAGACCTGTCCCAGAATGTTCCACAACACTGATATGTCCTTTTAAGGTTACATCAGATACAAAATAATATCATCTGCAAATAAAGCCAACTTTTCTTGAACATCATACCAATTATATCCTTGAATTGCCAAGTCCCTTATTTTCTTAGCTAATTGTTCTAAGCATAATGCAAATAATAAAGTGAAAAGAGGCTAGACCTACCTGGTTCCTGTCTTCAGACACAACTTATCAGAGGAGAAGAACCCTCCCACCTAGGCTTTTGCCTCTGAAATCTCATATATGCTACTAATTAACCTTATTATGGTATCAGGAAATGCAAATACTTCCATTGCCCTATTCAAAAAATCCCAGCTCACTCTGTGAAATACTTTGTCTGCATCAAGACCCACCAACAACAGTGGTATTTTCTGACATTCTGCTTCCCTCCAGATTATCAGTGTTCTATTAACATTGTCAAATGTTTGCTTCCCCTCCTCAAAATGACATTGGTCTATAGCTATCACTTTTGGTGCCATCTTTGCCAATTCTTTTAGCCATTATAGACATAAATATTTTATAATCATGGTTTAAAATTGAAATGGGCCTATATGAAGTTAGAGCTGATGAGTCTTTACAATCTTTAGGTACTGTAACCACTGCAGCTTTTTTCCAGGATGTTGGTTATCTCCCTACATTTTAAAATACTGTTAAACAAAACCTTCCAGATCTTTAGCACTTTCCATTCTAGCTTGAAAACTTCCACTGGAATACCATCTATTCCTGGAAACTTTCCTGCAGATTATACATCACCACTTTAATCTCATCTCCTTCTATCTTAACTGTTAATTGATGAGCCTCATCTACCTCTAATTATGGCATATTTAAGTCTTCCATAAGTATTTCCATTTGTATTTTCTTAGATTTCCCTCTTTTTTACTTTATACAAATTCTCATAAAATTTACAAAACATCTCTAATACCTCTACAGGATCTCTGGTATTTTTACTTTTTACAGGCTCACTATGTTTGTCAAGAATGTTTTCTACTTTCTGTTGCCCAAGTTGCTTTTCCCAAAGTTTTTGTGATTTGGGGTTATTATCAAAAAACAGTTGCTTAACAGCAATTTTTCTAAACTCATTCATATTATCTCGGTACTCACTAATTTTCTGTTTAACACACTGCAGTTGAACCTCTTCTTGCTCTGTGAGATTCCCCTTATTCTGTAACACTTTAACCTTTGTCAGACCATCTAAATAATGTTGTTACTTCTTAACCAGATCTGTTATTATGTGTAGTTAGATGTTTTCAGTATTTTTACATAATCATGTCTTGGTGCAGCATCTGTTTGTTATTTCCTCAATTAGCAGGGAGTATGTTCAATCTGAATGAAGTCGGCCTGCTTTATATTTCAGACAACTGTTGGAAAACATTTCAAACTGCAGGCAAAAGCTCTGAATAATTACACAATTCTGTCAGCATTCTGATCAAGATATTATTCCTCTGATTATATGCCTCAAGATCCAATAATTTTTCATTGACATCAGTCAGATCTTTTGATTGTTTAATCAAAGAAGACTCTCCCCTGGATTCATTAATATTCCATGCAAGACTAACTTAGTCCTGCACGGAAGCACCCATGTAGGAGCAGGACAACAGCGCACCATGCATAATAATGAAGACATGCTGCCTGAGCTCCCAGGCTTACACGGAGCTTCTACAAGTGCAGGGGGCATGTCTGAGAGCAGAGTTCTCAGAATAAACATACCCCTGCAATATAGAACAGCAGAAGGTGTTAAGAAATGAGTGAGATCACACATAGGTGTCCTCATATCCCCACCAACAGTCCCTCATGTGTACAACAGCAACAGGACATATAAATTAAAAGAAGAAACCTTTTATTTATTTATTTTTTAATCCGAGTATATCTAACCGTAGGTGTGCTGGTGTGCCCATTGCTTAACTACGGTTATAGCAGCTTAAAAGGCTGAAGAGGATAACAAGGAAGATATATGCAAATGAAGCAGCACAGCAATAGTGTAGTGGGCAGAGCATTTGCCTAACGAGCAGGCATTCCTGGTTCGAGTCCCACTGCAGCACAGTCTATTGTACATGGCAAAGCACATTATAACCAATATTTCTGTTGCAAAACACACTAAAAAACATATGTTTATGAACTGGAGTACGGCAGGAAATGCGCACGTGAAGTGTCAGTGTCATAATGAATAAGGCACTAGTAAGTAGGTTTAAGCACAAATAAGCAGTAGTAAGCATATGTAAGCACTAGTAAGCATGTTTAAGTGCGTTTGCATGGGAGATAAGCATTGCCTACACAGATTAAGCAAAGTAGAAGCTAACTGAGTGTAAGAAACGGTAACCGGAAGTAAGTACTGCTTAGCTCTGCGCAAACCCATGCAAACCCACTTACAACTGCTTTAAAGTGCCTTAACAACTCTAACAGTCTGTGTTCTGCCCAGCAACAAAATAAATAGCCTTTGCAAGGCTTGAATCCAAGACCCTGTACACTACAGTCACAGTTGTTTAACCACTAAGCCATCATAACTGTACATAAAATTGCGGTTTAAACAAACAAATCCTCACCATAGGAAAATCAAACTGAACATGTGAAAGGAATCTATGTACAGTGTGATGTTGTATAACCTGCTACATAACATAAATATGTGAACTGGAGTACTGCAGTAAGGCCAGATGTGAGGTGTTATTGTAGTAAAGTGTTGACATCCCCAGGACCCCATACAGTGTACATACACATGAATCATGGATACCAGACACATATATAACATGTAACAAATAATAAATATATGCCAAAAGGAAAATATAATGCAAATTAAATATTATGCAATGCTAAGCATTGCACAGCTCAGCTTAGTTGGGGTAAACAATGTGTAGGCCGGCTAACTCAATCTGCCCAGTGGTATGCCCCTTTAGACAATGCCAACATTAGATAAGCAGGTGTGCCCATAGCTTAGCCTTTTCAAACCATCCAATCATAAGAAAATGTGGGAAAGTGAGCATTTTGAAACCCCACAGGCACCAATAATTCCCATAACTGGTTGCAGCTCCCTAATGTAGGCAGAATGGCTGGAGTTGGGGAAGGCATTCAATTTAGAGCACAGCGCTGGTGCACCCAGGAGTCCAGATTCATGGTATGGCTCCAGGTAAAACACCATGAGGAGAGACTACTGCAGGGCCAGTACCAGGGCTCTCAGTATAAATTGGAGGCCTGGGACAGTCTCGCCTGTGACCTCACCATTGCCACTGGTATCCCCTGGACTGGTGAGCAGGTCAGGCATCACCAAGCTGATATGAAGTGGCAGAGGAGTGATCTCTTGGACCAGTGGATCCAAGAAGCAAGGCAGATGGCTGATGCCCCAGCACTGAGTAAGTACCCATTCTACTACGTAGATAATGATTGCCTAGCCTGTGTATACTATGGATAGGTGATAGCTAAATATCACTGTATTTCTCTGACAGCTGCAGATGAGTGGGCTGCGAACCATCAAGCCCATGCTGCCAGGCTGCAAAGGCTGCATCGTGAAGCAGGTTAGTAATATTCCTGCATGTACTGTCATAACAAATAAATATAACAGTTCTGGAAAGTATTGTACCAGTATAAAAATGTATTGTGTATGGGCTGTACTGAATAAATCAGACAACATGGCAGGAAGACTGTCATATCGGTTGCGTGGAAATAAAGGTGTAATATCTTGTGAAAAAAAATATAGCCCCTGGAGTTCTTGTGTACATCCTGCTTTCATATGTTGTTGTAGTGTTGCATTCTATAAATAGTACTGTTGTATTAAGCAGTGTTACCCACACTGTTGAACACAGGTAAAATGTGTAGGAAGGTCAGTATAACAATGCTGGAATTCCCAAGAGTTCAGTCATATACAACAAGTGAGGGAGACTTAGACAGAAACCACAGTAATACTTTACACCAATTCCCTGATAGCACAGTGTACTATGATGTCAACTTTAATATTTTTACCACACAAAGCAGGGGTTTGAATCCCAGGAGTGGTAGTAAATTGTAGGCATAATCATACCCCACAACTGTACAGAGTTTGCGAGAATGTTCAGATAGAAATCCGTATGCATAATTAGACCCAACAACTGTACAGACTTTGCTAGAATATTCAGATAGTACGCTGTAAGCATAATCATAACCATTAACTGTACAGACTGTGGCAGAATGTTCAGATAGTACGCTGTAAGCATAATCATAACCATTAACTGTACAGACTGTGGCAGAATGTTCAGGTAGTAAGCTGTATGCATAGTCATACCTCTCAACTTTTCTGATCTGTCCAGCATGTCCAGATAAATGGCCCAAATCTGCTGCCCAGTAACCTGTTCCCCTGACAAATCAGTATGATGATCCAAGAAATGTAGACAGCTTATACTGACATAAAATAATGGATAGTCAGACCTGAACATAAAAAGAGAATGTATATGGAAACAAACCTGCCATTGTAGCATCTCACCCAAAGTGTATGACAGCAATTCTCAATATATGTCACATTAACACCTGCATCCTGTCACGCCTTGACCAGAGTGTGTGCAATAACAGATTGTTAGGTATGTTGGAATCTGAGAGTATGTGCAGAATTTGTCAGGTAGTGTTAACAATGATTTCCTCAACAGGTATAACAGGTAAGAGGTGTAGACTATACATAAGACACAGTCCACACATATACTAATCTACAAACATACCATTGTACAAAGTAAGGACATTGGGTAGTGTAATACTACATGTAAGGGACAGATCACTGCAGTGACTAAGAAAGTTGTGAAAACTACAGGGATATATTAGCTGTTAATTGATCTTTCTCTCTCACCTCCTCCATATGTGCAACAATAACCTTATTACACACCTCAATGGGTACGTGTACACTCCAAACTTTTGTTGGGACATATGTCCTATTGGTTTATAAATGCTCACATTTGGTTCTATACATGTGCCATGTTAAAATACTCCCATATTGGTGGCCTGTTGCCATCAATGAAACCTGCATACTGTTGCAATGGCCACTGTTGTCACATATATGCATGTGTTCTCCTTGCTCTGCAACTGTTGTAAACTGGTGTGTTGGGTTAATGGGAATACCTATGCATGCTGTTATAACTAATCCTGAATCCTGTTGACTATGACTAACTGATATCTTTCTTAAAACTGCAACACCATAGCTCGTATGAGAAGACAGGTCCCAGCGGACCCATTTGTCTCATCTCAGCTGGCCATGGCACCAGGCACCAGCACATCTGGGGCCTAGCCTGGGAACCTCCTCCTCCTCAGTTAGATCTGCATCACCTTCGGGTGGAACCACTGCAGGGGGATGGGGCTTGGCCCCCCCCCGGGAGCGGATTCAGAGAGGTACCTTTCACCCACCATAAGGTCCAGGCCGTGGTGCATAGGGAGCTCAACAGGGAGTTTTGAGACCAGCTATGCCAGCTTGAGGGCCGTGTGGTGCAATTAGAGGGTGAGCCTGTCCATCCAACCCAGCCCCCAGCACAGCCACCTTTGGAGCCGTGAAGGTGCAGTGGTGATTGCCCATGGGTGGAGACCTCAGTCTCACTGTTTCCATTTGGAGGCTCATGGGCTTGTGACTTCCAAACACCCCTCCCCATCCAAGGTGTTTACCCTCCACATTGTGTCATGTACCGCCCCTGTATGCATCTTGTTTGTCTTGTCTGTTAACCTACCCAACCTACCTCCCCAAATATACGTGCTACCCCTCCCCAACATTCCACTTTCACATGAAAAAGAAAAAAAAAAGGGCAATCTGTTCCCACAAAAAAAAACTCGCCCCATACATAGCTGTCCATTTCACACACATGTTCACTGGACACGTAATCCGGTCTAATTGGCATCACAATGAATTACTGTTGTCCTCACCCCCACCCAGGGGTTTGAGTGTCCGAATCTACCTCCAAATTCAGTGTATATGCACAACTGTTGCTGTAGAAGAAATGGGCAGGTATGGACCTTCCCTACACCCTTCCTGCAAATGCCTGTTTATTTTCCTTACTGTCTTTCCCTCTTTGTGCCCCTTTTTTCACTACTTTTCTATCAACCCCTTTTTCTTTTCCTTTAAAGAAATTAGCATGGGAGTAAGTGGGAGTAAGCACTTTTAAGCAGCAGTAAGTGGGATTAAGCCTATTTGTGCAGGGGTAAGCAATGCCTACACAGGTTAATCAATACAGAAACTGAGTGTAAGAAACTGTAACCGAAAGTTAGCGGTGCTTACCTCCACGCAAACCCATGCAAACCCACATACAACTGCTTTAATGTGCCTTAATCACTCTGTATCCAATGGGCCATGTTCTGCCCAGCAATAAAATAACCAGCTTCTGCAAGGCTCAAATCTAGGACCCTGCACACCATAGACAAAATGATTTACCACTAAGCTATGCCAGATATAAATAAATATGATGTTTTCAGACACATATCATCCAGTCCAGTCACGTAACAGTACAGAGAATGTATACCAACATCTAGATGCGTGTGTGTGTAAATATATTAATACATAAACAGAAACAACATATCTATATATATCTATATATCTATATATATATATATATATATATATATATATATATATATATATATAACATATATTTCTAAACATATATACACATATGTTAATATATATGAACATATATACATGCAAATGCCTGCATGGACACTATGTGTCTACACCTATATCTCTACATAGACACAGCAAGCTACATATGTGTATGCAGATATATATATATATATATATATATATATATATATATATATATATATATATATATATATATAGGTATATATGGACATAGTCATACATATGTAAGCTGATATATATATATCTGTATAGGTATATGTGGCCATACATCTGTAGATAGCAATGGTAGATTAACAAAAACAAATATGTCAACATGCACCGTTAATGGTGTTGAGAGACTCCACACACTATATGTCTTGTACAAATAGGCATCCCCTCCACAGCCAAACACGTCTGCCCTGCAATACACTACCAAGTGTTGCAGATCCCATAACCAGGACCTGACATGACATGGGCATAAGATGTTAACAGTACTACATCCCACCTGTATGATGTCAGGCTGGTATTGGTGACATATGCAGTTCAGTCTTCCTCCCATAAGAATTGTAAAATGTGGAAGCTATCAACATCCTCAGGATACAGATACACAGACACAGATATGCAGATATATATATATATATAAATATATATATATATATATATATATATATATATATATATATACACACACATATATATATATATATATATATATATATATATATATATATATATATATATAGATATACATATGCAGATATATGTACAGTAAGATACATATGTAGAAAGTGCACACAATATGGAACAGCCACTATGCCTACAGTTAACACCTGAACAACTGGACACTCTATGGGCTACCCATACAAATGACAATTGTTGCCTGCAACATATACCCACAGAGAGGTCAAAGGACAAAACACCACGCACACAGGTTTGCAGAAATGGAAAGCATTTAATTAAGTACTATTACAGTTCTATATGCCATGTCATATAGCTGTTCAGACACTGACATCCATATAAACAGAGTAATGCAACTGCGAAATAGTTATGATAATACAGTAGTCTGGAAAGGTTCACAACTGTTGCTGTACAGGCCAAGCCCTTCAAACTGTACAATAGTGAAGACAGACTGGGCCACAGGATACCAAATAATCAACAGTATGTAATGCAGGTGTATAGTTCAGTAGCCTCTGTCTACACTCTGTACAAAATCACTAGGTGATAAAGATGTCAGGTGACCAAATGGGATGTAACTGTTACATAACAAGGCATAACTGACACCATCGCAAACACACTGACAAACAGAACAGTCTGTATGGCAGGAGGCAGTAGGCTTGCATTAACCCAATTTATGTACGTAATGTAAATATAGGTGAAGTATACGATACTGTACATCCAGAAACCTTACAGCAGCTCACTCCTGATACCCCCACATTTTGTAACAGTCTAGGTCATTTATGGTGCTTCCCCCCTTGACTCAATAATACAGGGCCATATATCACTGTTACATACACTGACCTCTGGAGTGCATAAGGGCACACATCTATTATGTAGGTGACGCCCATACATATATGCCCCCAGCTCCACCGTATGTGTGGGGGATATAACAACAGTGGACTGATGGCAGCAATGGCCGTGTGATATACTCACAGCCCACTACAGAACAACCCCTGGCAGCATGTCATATGGGCAAAACTTGGTATGTAGGTGGAGGACAGAGGCTGGAATACAGGCACATATGTGGAAAACTGTTGCCATACACTAAGCAAGTTGCTGGTGTTACAGGATAGTCTGTAACATAGCCTTAGTCAGGAAATTGAGGTTAGAAACAGAAATGGATGTAGCCATGTAATGATAGCACTCAATACACACACTGTCAGTGAAATATCTGACACAGGACCTGTGTTGTGGACAAACAAAACATGATAGGCACACCTCTGGCCACCAAGAGGATGGGCCCACAGTTGAGAGCTATGCAGACAGACTGCATTCCAAGGTAAACTAGTATGTACACACACACCTTGTAAGACCAGTACTATACAAAGCATGACACAACTCTACTCACACTCTGTCTGTAGTTCTTGAACCTCCTGCAAATATCTAGCTGCCCTGAGTGTGCCGGTTCTCCTATAAGCGGTATTGCTACCTGCTGTCTGTAACACTGATGCCCACACACAGGAAGGATGTCCATCACACAGGAAATGTAAAGGGACCATGTCCACATGATATAGGGATTTATAGTAGGTGGTTCCCATAACAGTGGTAATTGGAAGTACTACATATGTGTAATCATGTATGTATGGCTATGTGGATAATTATATGTACATATATGTCCACCATATGTCCTGGACATGGAGTGTAGCCCTACCCCAGCCTCTATAGTCCCAAAGTTGTAGTGCAAGGGGATGTCAGGTATGTATAGCAAGTATATTAGTAAACTATTGCTACTGTCATTGGGATTGTCTTCACAGACATGGTGTGTGTGAGAGGTCACATCTGCTTATCACGTGTGCCATTGGCTACTGACAGAGATCCTAAGGACATCATAGTAAAGTACCGCTGCTAGCACGTAATGCCCCTGTGGACTGCAACAGAGATATTGGTCAATATATGTGGACATTCTGATACACTCTGTACAGTCCAGAGGTATACACATAACCCCTTAGTGCAAAACATGTGCACCATGCTTGACAATATGGATGTAGACAGCCATGTAGATGGGTATAACACATGATGACTGGTATACATTTGCCACCATAGGTTATGCATTCACACACCCCTCTCTTGCCTGACACATAATAACCCCTGGTACAGGTGTGCCATGGCCACATATTACCCACTAGATATTGACATACAGCTGCACAGCTTCCCACTGCTTTGTCTGACATACATGACTGTTAAGGGAGGCCCGGCAGCAGTACATCTGGCAAGTATATGCACATGACATCTCACTGGGTAAGTACACTAAGCTGCTAGGCATGTAACAATGCACTATGCAGGCTACAGGCAGACCGGTTCAACATTGGTCTACATCTCCTATGGGGAAGTGCACATGAACCTGCATATATAGCAGGCTGTACAGGCATGCCACAGTACAGGGTTACATACACCTGTGTGACAGTGCCTAACCATAACCATTGTGAACACAGCCACATATGTTAAGCTAGCATAATATTACAGTATATGGACTGTTTGACACCATCCTCATATGTGCCATACACAGACTGACCCTACATATACTGGGCTGCTACACAGTTTGATCTGATGGCTGTCTGTGGTATGGGACATGTGTGTGTATGGCCATACAAACATGTACACCAATACGGTACCATACAGTGGAGCAGCATGTAACATCAGATTGGACGGGACTTAGAACAATGACATCTACCACAGTCTGTACACAGGCTAAAGTATATTTTAACAATACACACATTGTTGACATTCACCATGCATACACAGACCTCGGTACTGTACAAGCATCCACAGAATGTCCAGGTTATGTCATCAAATATAACCCCTACTGTACATAACATGTGTAGCAGTCTGATATCTCACTGGCTTGTTATCAGATATATTGACACTAATTATGGTGTACAGCACATATGCACCACTTCATGCATGACATATGTACAAAGGTTGACAGAGTTGTGGCTGGAAGCACATTCACAGGCCCAATATTGACATGTTTCTGTGATAACCTCATACATTTACTGTTGTCAGGAAAAAAAACAGCAAGATGGAGCCACCACGGCTCTAAAATCCAGTATAAATTTATTCACAGAGGTAAAACAGGATAAACGCTTTCAAGTGAACAACTCACGCTTCATCAGATCTTACAAAAGAACAAACCACACAGTTTAAATACCAAAGTGTCACCTCAATCAATTAAAATGACTCACAACAATTTGTCAATTTAGATGAAACCATTTAAAACAAATTAAAAATCTGAAAAGCTTTAAAGTGCAAAGCATAGGAACTGTCAAGCAGAAACCAGTTACCAGTTTTCTTCTTAACCTAATAATAAACTCACTTGTTCACTTAGTTATTTCAAGGACTGTGCCTCCAGTCCAGGTTTTATGCTGACACAATTATTAAGCCCAGGATAAATATGGGCATGTAGTTTCAAAATCCACTTCAGCTCTATGGAGTCCAAATAATTATTTAAGTTGCCCCTCTCTTGTTTTTATGTACAAGCTGTAAGGCCATAAAACTAAAACTATGTGAATTAAAGACAGCAACATGCTTTGCTAAAGCAGTTTGAAGGTGCATGTTTTTAATATTGTAAAGATGATAATGTATCCTATCCTTCAACCTCCTAGAGGTTTTACCAACATAGAAGCAGTCACAGCACTTGCAGCTAGCAAGGTACACTAAATTGCTACTGTCGCAGGTAGCATTAAACCTGGGAAAGAACTTAAAATCCAGAACAGGGTGACTGAAAAACTATGTTATGGATATCGCACTACACATGTTGCAGTGTCCATAAGGGAAGGTACCAAGTCTTGAATCCCTCACACTCATGCCATAACCCCCATGTTTAATTTTATCATTGCACAAAAATCTTTTCAAATTTAAGCTATTTCTATCGACAAAACATGGTTTCTCCCCAACTATATCAGCTGTAATAGGGTTCACAGTAAGGACATGCCAATTACATTTGACAATGTCCGTCACAACCACATTGTCATTGATATAGGTCATTGTAAAGCAAAGCCTATTTCCCTTATATCGTTTACCCATACCACATCCTGAAAGTCTCAAATTGTCAAACACCTCATTCCTAGCTCTACTAGTATGGACTTACTATAACTGCTGTCATTGAACAAGTGATCTAAAAGATCCATCTGAACTTTCAAATCATTAGGGTCGTTACATATTCTTTTAACCCTATGATATTGCCCTTTAACTATGTTTGAAAAGACAAACCTAGGATGCATGCTACCAAACACCAGAAGACTATTCTTCCAACAAGGCTTACGATAAAGGTAGATATGCCAGAATCATTCCTATGCAAAGTGACATCCAGAAAGTCCTGGAAGATGTCATTGTAAATTTCAGAAAATCAGTTGTTGATTCTAAGTAGTGGATAAACTCGCATAAATCAGAATATTCTCCATCCCAAAACAGGAGTTTGTTGCAATATATGTCCTATGAGGGATATGAAGTCAGTAACTGTCACGGCTTTCACCGTCTACAGACTGCAATCCTCACACTACCTTCTGCAGTCCAGAGATAGATGCTCCATGGGTAACACATGAAACCAAAGGCACAACACACTGCCCAGTCTGCAGATGACCCTGCAGATGGGGATTCCACATAAACATGGAACTGACATGGCAGGTATTGATACATGTAGGACAGCCATATCCACACATTACTACAAATGCAGTATAGCAGCACTTACAGCCTGCAGTCAGGTCAGGCACATCTCCCTCCTGTGTGTTGTCCTGTTTCCACAGTGTATATTGTTAGAGGTAAATCCTCAATCCATCTGAGATGCTGTTTGCCAAACAACAGATCTAGTTCCTGCTCACAGTGAATGAAAAGGGCCAACACCAACATGATGTTCCTAGGTATTGGAGTGTGTCTCAATGCAATTGGCTATGGGAATGTTTCCACAGCTGTTCCACATGAAATCAGCTAGAGGAGGGCTGCAATTCATGCAGGGGTCATCAGCTGATCATGAGCATCACTTAAAATACACATGCTGCTGCCTAAGCAAAGCAGATGTAGGTCTCCACATCCACCAGAGATGGAGTGGGAGAGGCAGACAGAGGCAAAGACAAGTCAGGGAGGGGTGGGAGAGTAAAACCTAAGCATGTTTGTGTCACACAACTACCAGCACGGGGTATCAAACCCCTGACAACTATGTAGTGTTATCACAGTTTTATGCAGTTATTGGGTGTGCCACATGGGTTACCTGTTGTGGCACCCTCAGAACATATATGTGATGGTGAGTGACATCTGCAACAGGGATACGGTAGCTATACGGTAGGTGATGTACATGTGCCTGTCTGCATGAACAGGTGCCAGCATCAACACAGCCACACTCTCACAGGGATGCACACACATTGACACACTTGGCAGGGCCAGGATTACAACTCATCAGTAGTGGGATGGCCACAACACATCACTGTGCAGGTATCACATCCACCACATGGGTCATACAGGGGTTGTATGGGCAAAGGGTATGGGGTGGTGTCTGACATCAGACAGCATACTTTAGTATGCCAATGGGGGTTGTAGGAAGTGTGGATGTGAACATACGCACCATACAACACACACACAAACACACATTGTCCCAGTACTGACATGCATGGGTGCATGTCTGCACAGGTGTGTGGTGGTCAACTGTGCCAGATGGCTGTACAAGGCTAGGTGATGGGTATACCTTAGCATCAGGCCACATAACAATGGTCTGCATTGTGGCTCAGGGCTGTAGTGTCTGCATTTGCCCACACAGGTGGGTATTGTATCCCCCATCCAGTCACCTGGGTGACTATTGTGTGTGGCCAATGCTGTGCATCACTTGCCATGTATGTGTTCCTTAGTCCATGACATGGATAGTGTCTGGGATGTGCACCCCTCCCACATGCATGTTCAGTGACATGTGGAACTGTACCTGGGGTGTCTGGCCCTTGTTGTGAAAACAAATTATCATCAGATGTGCCAGTCTTGGCCACCTGTGGTGGGAACTGGTAATGGGCAGCAGGTTTACCCTGCACCTACATTGATAGCATGGTAACAGCATTCCCTGGTGTCAGTGGCATCTGTCCATACAAGGCATGTTGTCAGGCATGGTATGTCCTTTGTGGGTCACATGTGATGGCACCACAGGTGTTGTAGGTGTCCATTGAGGAACTTGGGGGAGGTGCACTGTCTGCATATATGTGCATATTGGACAGATGGACAGGATGCCATGCCCTCTGTAGCCCACTGTTATCACTCCATAGTTACTATCAGTGGCCAAAATGCAGTGTACTACCCACATATTGGTTGTTGCCTAGGCATGTGAGTGTGTATGAGACATGAGTTGAGAGTGTGCTTTGGGTAATACTGGGGTTGCTAACTGTGATTGCCTAGTCTTGATGTCACATGTATGGCTCTGCACCCCTGCCTCTCAGCTATTTCACATCTGTTATCCCTGTACGGTGAACACTGTGATATATAGTAGGGCCACCATATATAAAATATGCAAAACCCACTCCACATTGGCCACAGGTGTCACACACTCACAACCACCTCCACACAGGATACGAATTACATACACACCCACACACACCCACACACACATACACACACGCACACACACACATACACACACACACACACACACACACACACACACACACACACACACACACACACATACACACACACACACGCTACTTTATTACACTACAGCACTATGCAGTTATAGTATGCACCACAGAAATTACTGGAGTACTCCTTCCCCAAAGGTGTATATCACATTCGATGACATCAGTAGGATTGCCAAAATAGGACATTCGAATTGTAGTGAGCATGACTAGCCTAAAATGCATTTCTTCCTACATAGTGACACACACAAAACATCCACAACCAGCATGGCGTGGGTATAGAACCCCTAACAGAGGTCTATATCACACTACAGCATGGAGCTGTTATAGGACACACCACAGAGATTACTAGAAAACCTCTTCTCCAAAGGTGTATTTCACAATGAATGACATGAGCAGGATTGCCAAATTAGGCCATTTGAAATATACTGCATGTGACTAGGCTAAAATGCATTGCTCCCTACATAGACAGTGACACATACACACTCACACACACACACACACACACACACACACACACACACACACACACACACACACACACACACACACACATCCATAACTAACATGTGTGGGTATAGAACTCCTAACAGAGGTCTATATCACACTACAGCATGGAGCTGTTATAGGACACACCACAGAGATTACTGGAAACTCCCTTCCCCAAAGGTGTATTTCACAATGAATGACATCAGCAGGATTGCCAAAGTAGGCCATTTGAAATGTACTGCATATAACTAGCCTAAAGTGCATTGCTCTGTACACAGACATTGCAACACACACAAAACATCCAGAACCACTATGGGTGGGGAAGGAACTCTAACACAGCTCTAAATCACACTACAGTAGTACACAGGTATGCAGGCACTATGGAAATTACTGGGTTACAACCTTCCCAGATGTGTATTTCTAGGTGGGTGACATCATCAGCCTTGCCAAAGTTGAGCATATGAATTGTAGGGAGCGTGAGTACCCTAAAAAGCATTGCTCTCGACACAGACAGACACACACACTCTTGCCATGTCTGGGATTAGAACACCTACCTAACTACTTTATCACACTACAGCAGTATGCAGTTACAGGACGTGCTCCAGAGATTACTGGACTACAACCTTCCCAGAGGTGTATTTCTAGGTGGGTGACATCAGCAGCCTTGCCAAAGTTGAGCATATTAATTGTAGGGAGTGTGAGTACCCTAAAAAGCATTGCTCTCTACACAGACAGCTACACACACTCTTGCCATGTCTGGGATTAGAACACTTACCTAACTACTTTACCACACTCCATCAGTATGCAGTTACTGGACGTGCTCCGGAGATTACTGGGCTGCATCCTTCCCAAAGGTGTATTTCTAGGTGGATGACATCAGCAGCTTTGCTAAAGTTGAGTATATGACTTGTACGCAGTGTGAGTACCCTAAAAAGCATTCCTCTCTACACAGACAGTCAGACAGACACACACACACACTTGCCATGTCTGGGGTTAGAACACCTATCTAACTACTTTATTACACTACAGCAGTACACAGTTACAGGACATGCGATGGAGATTACTGGGCTGCACCCTTCCCAGAGATGTATTTCTAGGTGGATGACATCAGCAGTCTTGCCAAATTTAAATATATGACTTGTACGCAGTGTGAGTACCCTAAAAAGCATCGCTCTCTACATAGACACACACACACACACACACACACACACACACACACACACACACACACACACACACACACACACACACACACACACTTGCCGTGTCTGAGGTTAGAACACTTACCTAACTACTTTACCACACTCCATCAGTACACAGTTACAGGACGTGCTATAGAGATTACTGGGCTACAAATTTCCCAGAGATGTATTTCTAGGTGGATGACATCAGCAGCCTTGCCAAAGTTGAGCATTTGATTTGCCGGGAGTGTGACTACCCTAAAAAGCATTGCTCTCTACACAGACACACACACACAAACACAGACACACACACTTGCCAAGTCTGGGATTAGAACACCTACCTGACTAACATCATACTACAGCAGTACACAGTTACTGGACACACCATGGAGATAATTGGGCTAAAACTCTTCCAAAGGTGTATTTCACGCTGGATGAGCTCAGCAGGCTTGTCATAGTAGGGCTATGGGTAGGGCAGTGTGTGTGCATGGGCCATAACCCATTCATCTAGGGGTTGACACGCCACATGTGGGCACACACAGGGTCATATTTCACAGGTACGTGTATACAGCTGCTAGATGACTACTTCCTTGTACAGTCATGTTGCACAGCTGGCACGTGCACCACATAGTCTATAATGCTGACAGATACTGGTGGCTAGTATCTGCAGTGAGTGACATCTGCACCTCGTGTTTGGGGCCCTTTGGCTGTGTCCTGGGTGATACAGGCCTGGAGAGCTCCTTGTCACAGTCACCCTCTTCCACACATCTATGTCCGTCTACCTTTGGCTTATCATAATGTGTTGTATATGCTTGTATTCCTATCCACTGTGGGTGCAAGGCATGACTGGTGCATACTGAAGAGTGTCTGCACTAACAACTGTGATTGCCAGATATGTCTGGTCCACTGGTGTTTGCAGAGATGGCCTTCATGTGTTTAAGTGTGTGAGCATGCCCAGTATGGCCGTCTGTATTGCATGTGTGGATCAAGTCCAGGTAGTTTGTACTATATTTCTATGTAGGATTGGGGGGGGGTCACACCTGACTGTTACTATATTTCTATGTGGGATGGGGGCACACATGACTATTTCTACACAGGATTGGGGGGGGCACACTTGACTGTTACTATATTTC
This sequence comes from Protopterus annectens, assembly GCF_019279795.1. Taxonomy (NCBI): domain Eukaryota; kingdom Metazoa; phylum Chordata; order Ceratodontiformes; family Protopteridae; genus Protopterus; species Protopterus annectens. Next base: position 843,716,641 of record NC_056749.1, on the reverse strand, counting down.
TACGTAGGATGGGGGGGCACACCTGACACTTGAACACATTTGCTAGCGCTGTACTGGTATATCGGGTACTCCATATCAGTCTGTAGTCTTACCTATCATGCTGGCTAGAGGCACAGCAGTGTACTACAGATCTTAGCTTTTAATTACTTACATATTATTTTCTGACTTCTTAGTCTTCAGAACTGACATCCCATTGCCTGACCTGCTGTAGTCTGTCTGTGTAGGCCTGTGGGGGAGGTTACCCATAGGCCTCATTCAGAGGCCATAGCACAGCATTTGTTAGTGTTTGTCTGCATCTGTCCTGCTGGCTGTTACTGTTGTTGGGTATGTGACCTCCCCCCGACCGGCATGTGTGAGTCACTTACCTTGTGGGTGTCCCAGTAATTAGGGTGGTGCTGCAGGGCTACCTATGTCAGATACACATAGTACACTCCCTACACATGGTTAGGCACAGGTAGTGTAACGTTTGGCATCCCTTTTATTGTATCTGAGAGTCAAAGGGAGAGGTGTTATTCCCTGGGTCCCTCCTGTGTCAGTGTATGTGCTATACATTGCCTATTTGCCAAGGCACGCCTCCTTCTACCTATTGGAGCATGCTCAGGTTGTTCCTCCTCCAAGTCACTCTGCACCTGTACAGGCCTTGGCAATGGTGGTGGGCTGTATGGCCCTGCCCCATGCTGTTCCTTCTGCAGCTGTTTCCACAGGATCATGTTGTGTAGCATGGCACATACAAAGACAATTTGGGTACATGTAGCTGGTGAGTACTGCAAGGCTCCACCGGATGTGTCCAGCACTGGAGCCATGACTTGAGCATCCCAAACACACGCTCTATTATGATTCTTGTTTGTGCATGTGCCTCAATATGAAGTTCTTGTTCGGGTGTGTGTGCATTTCTGATGGGTGTCATCAGCCACAGCTAAAGTGTGTATCCAGCATCCCCCACTAGGTGACTGTGTGGGATGTCCCCACTGCCAAATCTCTGGTACAGCTGCGTCAGATGCCAGATGTGGGAATCATGATAGCTTCCAGGGCAGCCAGCACACATGTTCATTATTATGCCCTGGAAATTGCACACAACCTGGCAGTTGATGGAGGGGAAGCCCTTGCAGTTGATGTAGACCCTACCCCGCTCACCGGGTGGTGCTTTGATGCATATGTGCGTGCAGTCTATTGCACCCACTACCTCAGGGTATTCTGCTATTTGGTGGAAGAGATGCATATTACTGGCCAAAGCCTCATGGGTGTTGGGGAAATATACGTGCTCACCGACATGTGCTGATATGACATCCAGGAACTGGTAGAGTACCCTGGATGCTGATGCCTGTGAAATCCCCATCATATCCCCAGTTGGCCTTTGGAATGTACCTATAGCTAGTAATCTTAGGCCTACACATACCTTGGTATCCACTGGGATGGGTTCCCCTCTGTTAGTTCTGTGTGTCAGGTATGGTCGGCACCGCTCAACAATTTGCTGTAGGAGGTTTTTGTCCATCCTATAGCGCTTCACTATCTCCAGCTCATGTAGCCCTTGGTAGGTTACCCTGGGTCTGTACAATCTTCTCCGTCTCCTCACTGTGGGTTGCTCAACAGCATTCCCACCCTCACCACCCTCAGCCTCTTCCACAGGTTGTATGATAGCTATTGCAGCCCCTAACATTTTGCTGTTGTGAGTGTTAAAGGTTCCCCGCTTGTTTACACCGGTAGTGTAGAGTGTGGGAAAAAGCAGAAGGGAAGGTGTTTGCTTAGTTTATAGTAGTGTTCTGGGCTGGTCTTGTCTGCTGCCTATGTAATTGGCTGATTCTGATACATTTCATCTGCCAGCTAAGCTAGTACTCCTTGATTACCCCTTCCTACTGCTGTTTTCCCTTCCCATTGCCTTCCTGTTTAAGCCCGGGGGTGTGCCGCACAAACACAGTGCTCAAATGTGAACAGAGCTGCTATTTCCTGTTTAACTTCTTTTTTCTTCCTGTACAACCCTGTGCATGGCGTGCACACCTGCTTAGGCTTTGTAAAGAGTGCTAGGCATGTTTAGACACACCCCTTAGCTTAGCTAGGAGCAAACCCGAGCCACAGGCCTCCATTCCACTTACAGTATGCCTAAGACACCCCCCCATGATGTCACCTAACTCCTACGCTTGCACCAAGCTATTCCTACTCTTACACTGTTGGGACCTGACTCACATGCTGGGGAAAACTGGGATTCAGTATCCTTCCCCTCATTTGCATTGGATTGCCTGCTAATGCATAGTTACATGTCTCACACTGAGCCTTCCCCCTTACCAACCACTACTCACTGGCCAGGTTGTCTTATGCCCGCCATTGACTTGCATGGCAGAATACTGATTTTAGTTAGAATTCTTATTTTAGGTTAATTTTATTATCTCCCCCCTCACCCGATCCTGTTTGCGTGCCGCTGCCCTACACTTAAACAGCCGAGATCAGCTAAAAAAAATAAAAGTTGATTTTTTAAATTTTTGTATTGTTTGCAATGCTAATGGCCTTATAATTGGCCATTGACATGATTACTACATGATATACAGCCTTTATTTGGAGCTGTCATAGCTCCGTTTTGGATTTTGCAGAAATGTTCTCGGTTACTAACAGAGTACATTTCTGCAGGTAGCACTAACCTTGCATGGACTGTTGCAAGCTTCCTGAATTGCAAAATCACCTCATTTGCATGGATTTCAGTTGCAAATGGGGTGATTTGTATACCAGGGTTTAGTCCATGCAAGATTAGTGCAGGAGCGCTCGTGCATGCCCCTGCAGGCACTTCCTGGATCACACAGCAGACATATTGCCTGCTTGAGCTCCTGCACCGATCTTGCACTCTGTGCAAGCTTTTGAGACTCTGGGGGTCTGTTTCTATCACTCTGATTTTACAGTTGGAGACTGTGTTATCTGTAGCACCTACTCTGGTTGCAATGCTGGCTAGAGATTCATTTGTGGAGGATAATTGTAATGAGATAGTTTATTTACTTGTTTATTTATTTAGTTATTTATTTATTTCTATTTGTTTTCTGGGGTAGAGCACTGATCTCTGTGGACCATGTTCACACTCAGCCAAAGAGTGTTGTCTTCCATAACATTTTGTATTGGTTATAACAGAGACCTCAATTCTTCTGTTTTACAATTTTGATGTAGCATCATTTTAGTTAATGAGGTTCCCTTTTTCATCCTTTCTTCACAGTTCTGGATCTTATGGATGCTGTTTCTTTCTCTAGTGACAAGATAAGTGAGAATTTAACTTTTGTTCTCTGACTGTCTATAGAGTTTGTTACTTTTGCCATATCACATGCAGTTCTATGGTAGAGAACATTGTTAGATAAAGAGCAGCCAAAAGTGGTTTATTATAATTTGTGTGAGTGATTGCCTACCCGAATTAAAACATCTTAAATCCAAATACCAACAGGTCACAACACTGAACATGGTAATTTCAGAAAGTCAACGGTCGACAATGTCAACATTACCCAACCTACCTGGACCTCCGGTTATGTCCTACTAATGTTTTGCAGGGGGCAAGCCCCCTGCACCCCCCACACCCCCTGCTAATTATATATGCAAACTCCAAGATTGCACTACAGTAAGGGAAAGGGTAAATTTCCCAGTCCCTACTGTAGTGCGATCTCCATTCAAAATGATGAATCCACGGCAGTGAATGCTAGTGCACATTCACTATCGTGGATTCAAACATTTTACAAAGTGGTGTTACAAAACCTTGGAACAATGACATTCGACCTTCCACGTTTCGTGTAACTGCCTTGCGAGATTTTGATGGGAAACCACCAAAACTATGTAAATATACTCTCAAGCTGGTTGATAAGATTAATGAGAGTGAGCACAACGTTTAGTAGGTACAAAGTCCGTAATGTTAGCTAGTAGAATACTCAGAAATTATTAATAGATGTTGCCAGATTCATTTTAAGCCTGTGAGCTGCACACAGAAGCTGTTGACAGCCTTCTTGCCTCCATTAAATATTATACATTAACGTTTACACATAACACATTTGCTAAGTACATTACAGGCATAAGAAAGCAGAGGTAACTATTACAGTATAAAAAATAATTATGCTTAGTAGGTGTTAAACATTGAGGATTTGAAGAGGTTTATTAGCGAGTTTTCCAGACAAATAACAGAGCAGGGGATTAGTGTTTACAAATTCAAAGAAATAGAGGTGAGGGATGAAACTAGGTATGCTAAAAATGTCAACATTATAGTTAAGAGGTGGTGTGTAAAGAAGTTTCAGAGACAGCTACATATATGACTGTCATAAGGTTTATATTAAAAGTGTAGAGGTGGGAGTATGCAGTGTTACAAAGTAATGTATATAGCTGGGAGATGTTAAGAAAACTGCTCAGGTATTGGTGAAGACTGGTTGCGGGGCATAGGACTCCGAATGAAAAAAAAATGGTCTGATGATATGACAGGCTGAAGTTAACAGTAGCATTTTCCTGGAGATAAACAGGAGCAGATCCATTGATTTTATAGATGAAGTTTTAGTTATATTTTAAATTAATTTGCATTCTGAATGTATTTCACTGGCAGTGGAATGTGGTTCCATAGTTTGGCCTCACCATTTGACTATAGAGAGTCACATGCAGTATTAGATGATTTAGTTATAATGCTTAGTGATTTTCTAAAGAGCATACATTGTTGGAGGAGTAGTGTTTTATTAACTTAAAGGCTGGTCAATGTTCTGGCTTATAGAGAAGCCCTCATATTGTACTGAGCTGAGAGAACACTAAGTGATGTGATATTTCTAACTAGTTTAATTGTGTGAGGGCTAGGCAGTGGTGTATTGTGTTGTGGTTTACTGCAAATGTGGCTATTTGTTATAATATTGCTCATTTTGGTACGGCTGTGAGACTTGAAGTTTAATGAAAGATTAGGACACTATACAAGAGAGATTGCAGTAAGAAAATAGAGGCTATATGTTTTCTGGCTATGTCAATGAGGTAGGTTTTTACTCTATATAATGTACCCATCTTTTGAGGAGTTCTTTTTAACATCTGATACATGTTGGTTGAATCTTAGCTGGTCATCTGTGATGACACCCAGAAGTTTTGTGTAGTTTACTTGTTCTATTATGGTGTTGGCAGAGATGATAGTAAATATTGTTGTTTTGGGAGAGATATGTTGTGGATTGAAAATAAATAGAAGCAAAAAATTCATAAAAGGACTGAGCCAACGTGATGTATAAAACACAAATCCTTTAATAAAAAAAGTGAGCACTTTTCCAGTGCTAACACTGCTTCATCAGACATAACTAAAAAGATAACATCACTATTTAAAAAGTAAAGATAGAAACATTACATCCAATGAGCTCTCCCCATAAAAATAAAATGACAGGCACATATAAAAAAGTATGACAAGCACATGTAAACGTTTAATATAAAAACAACTAATTAAAACCTCTTATTAAGAATGAATGCTGAATGTCAAATAACAATGAAAAAAGAACTACATATACAGTTTCCTTTGTTTCAGAAATGGCTTTAGTTTTAGTTTAGTTTTTTTTTTTTTTTTTTAGTTTTAGTGAACTTTTTTTATTTAAGTCCTTACCCCTATCTGCTCATAGCCTTAACATCCATTTAACTTTCTGTGCTTCTATTTAGTTCTCTGTATCACCACCCCTATTACTAGTATGCACTCTTTGTATAACTACGAATTGTCTGATGATCCAACACGAATTACATGCTTTGCCAGTGCATTGTTCTCAGACCTATAGTGATGTCATATATATGTTCACGAATACGGTCCTTTAACCTTCAGTTGGTCTTACCAACATAAAAACTAAAACATACCTGACAAGCAGCTAAGTACACTAAATCAGCTGTGTTACAGTCTGCCTCTAGCTTGATGGTATAGACCTTACCGGTATCTGAATGTGTAACTGTACCTCATGTGTCTAAATAGGTACAAAACCTATTACAAGGCCGCATGGTAACTGATGTTCATTCTATACAAGCCTTACTATCATCCTGATAACATAACATATTCCTAAGAGACTTATTCTGAAATGAAAAACTAGGATCATCTCCCACTATTTTCCTAATCTCATTATTACTGGTCAGGATAGGCCAATACTTTTTAACTACATCCGTAAATTTATTAACATTGTTACTATAGTATATTGGCATCCGAATAGCATTATGGCCATTGCCTGAACTAAACACATCTCCAGCACCTGCTGAAAAATAGGGCCTGGTTGTCATGGACCGTAGATGTGTGACATCACTCAAAGTATTGTCCACTTCCTGTATCTGATACCCCTATACAGAAGCCTATCTCTCAAGAAACTCACGTCTGTTTCAAAAATCGGTTGTTCGGGATTTAACCTGGACATCTGCATGCCTTGCCCTTTCATAATATTCTTAAAAATATGTCCAGGGTGCATACTTTTCTGGTGTGAAAGGTTGTTCCTAGTGTACGCCTTGCGATGTAAAGTAGTGCTGATTTTAACATTTAGTTTCTTAAAGAAAAATCTACTTCATTAGATTCTGCTTTTATGTCAAACTTAAAAAAAGATGTGCTATGTTGTAAATAGTCTATGAATGACTGTAACTCATTGGTACTACCACTCCACAATAGGAAAAGGTCATCTACAAACCTTCTGAAGAAAACCACCTGTTGCCCCTATCCAGGCTCAAAAAGTGCTGTTCTCCCACTGAGCCATAACTAGATTGGCATAACTGTTCACCATGGACGTGCCCATGGCTACTACTTCTACTTGCAAATACAATTGTTGGTCGAACATAAACACATTGTTCTCTAAAACAATCTCCAACAGGGAGCAAATCAGGTCAATATTGCAGCTGATTAGTGATCTGTGTAATAACAGATAATCACATACCATGTCTATACCTATTGAATTGGGTATTACAGTAAATAATGAGCAGACGTCAGGTGTCCCTAATAGCAACCCATCCATTGACCTCTGCTCATGTTCGGTAAACATGTACAGATCATGTAAAAACTGTTTAGAATCTCTTAGACTATAACAATTTTTATAATGTTCAGAAAAGTTTTAGAAAGTCTAATTTAAATAATGGTGAAAGAAAAGCATTACAATGCTTGCAGGGTGATGAGACCATTATTATTAAGGCCACAGATAAAGGTGGACTCATAGTTGTTATGGATAGAGTCTTTTATGTGAGTTCAATGCATGATATGTTGATTAACACTAATGCATATAAGTTGATCGACATGAATTTTGTAAAAAGGATTGTTGCAAGGGTCCAGGATTATTTATATGATATGTTGTTATGTCACAGTATTACACCTGAATTATTTAAGTATTTTATAGTAGAGAAACCAACTATCCCAAAGTTACATGGACTCCCTAATATTCACAAGCATTCTTTCTTACGCCCTTTTAGAACCATTGTCTCAGGATGAGGATGGTGCACTGAACCACTCTCTATTTACATAGACAAGAACCTGAGACCTGTACTCAATAATAACAGTTCTCACACATCGTGCAAAATGCCTCCACAGTAGGGTGATTATTTCACTGTAAAAACTATACAACTATAACGTTGGAACACTGCATCAGAATAAAAGAAAGTCCCTTATTAAGTAGTGACAACTCACCAAGAGTTAGAGTCCTTTTTGATAAATTCCAAACTAAATTTTGTCCTTGTGTTGCCACTTTTTCTTCAAAGTGGGCACGTTGCCTGGTTCTTGCTGAAACTTGCTTTTCAGCCTCCCCCTGCTCTGAGAGCGATTCCTCGTATTCTGTCCTTCCTGTATAGTTGTCCCTTTTATGGCTATGAGAAAAAGGTGAAAAGTGTATTCACTTTGTAGGACACCACCATCATTCTCTCGTACTGATAACTGACTCGCTGTAACATCTGGTTGAACGCTGGTGGTGTTAGACTTAAAATTAGGGGCTACAGCACCCTCTAGTGATTGAGTCGCATTAATTTTGCATCTAGCTCCTGCATTAATACCTGAAAGGGGGTGTGTAGCTAAAACTTCTCCTGTTGTATTTGGAGTTAATGCTGGTAACAAATCATTATTTATTTTTATGGAGAGAGATCATTGGATGTAGTGTTTCCTTCTTTACTATTTAAATAGTGGTGTTATCTTTAGTTATGTCTGATGAAACAGTGTTAACACTACAAAAGCGCTCACATTTTTTATTAAGGGTTTGTGTGTTTTATACATCATGTTGACTCAGTCCTTTTATGAATTTTTTTGCTTCTTCTTATCATGGGGATTGAGTTATTTGCCATCTGTGCTGCAGTTTTTGCTTGTTGGTGAAAATAAATAATTTCATTTTTTTTTAGGTTTTAGAAGCAGTTGTAAATTATTTAGCCACATTTCAATCAATAATGAGGATTATTGAGTAAGGTCTTTGAGTTTAGATTTAGAGATTTCATAGAGCAGATTCCTCACAAATGGTAAAGCAACAATCAACTCAGTTTCAGTTCTGTGGTTTAAGCTGCTTGAATGCCTAATACTGATGACTCCTTCACCAGTTTTACACTGTTATAATCCAACCCTTCAAACCTTTTCCTTTATAGTCTCTCCTTTCATGAGAGAGAGAGAGAAAGAGAAAGACATGGCCTGGAACACAAGCTGCTTAAGTGTTACATAGTAAAGCATGGAAAAAAGCCTTCTGATGACCCTATGTACTTGATTAGCTCTACAGTACATAATGATTAATGCTGTGACCACTAGGAGGTAATTGAAATCAAATCTAATCTTGTATATCAACCCCACTCCCCCAGATGATGAGAGAAACCCAGATAGGAATGATCCTGATGAAGGCAATGTCTCTCCTGACCTTGCTCCCCAACTCTGCCCTTGAGGAAACTAGATGTAACTTCCCTGCCAGGAATCCTTCTATACCATGGACCCACAACATCAGTGTATAGCACAAGGTCCTCATATGATAGTCATCCTGCCAATATATAATGCCTCTGAAGTTACTTAAGAATGCTAGTTATATTCCCAGGTTGGCCTTCATTTTTTGCGTTATCCTCACCCATTGGTACTTTTGCTAAACCCCTTAAAGCATCTGTTCCTGAGCTCTTTCCAAAGTGCAGCCAGTGGCAACATGAGGAGGTCCAAGAACTTCATGATGTCTTCCACCTTTATTTTCTTTGGCCCCCAATATCAGGATCCTGCCCTACAACTTGA
>NC_056749.1:843667493-843702493 GCF_019279795.1 Protopterus annectens | reverse complement strand
ACAGTTCCAGTCAGTGCACAGAGGAATATATATGTGTAATGTGATCTGCCTTATGGAGAGCTCTGAGATACTTCACAGTCCCAGTCAGTGCACAGAGGAATATATATGTGTAATGTAATCTGCCTTATGGATAGCCCTGAGATACTTCACAGTCCCAGTCAGTGCACAGAGGAAAATCTGTGTAATGTGATCTGCCTTATGGAGAGCCCTGAGATACTTCACAGTCCCAATAAGTACACAGAGGAATATATATGTGTAATGTGATCTGCCTTATGGAGAGCCCTGAGATACTTCACAGTCCCAGTCAGTGCACAGAGGAATATATATGTGTAATGTGATATTCCTTATTGAGAGCCCTGAGATACTTCACAGTCCCAGTCAGTGCACAGAGGAATATATATGTGTAATGTGATCTGCCTTATGGAGAGCCCCGAGATACTTCACAGTCCCAGTCAGTGCACAGAGAAATATATATGTGTAATGTGATCTGCCTTATGGAGAGCCCTGAGATACTTCACAGTCCCAGTCAGTGCACAGAGGAATATATACATCCCTCAGACATCCGAAGATGACAGGAGATGAAAATGCAGCAATGCAGCAATATCAGTAAACACGCTCAGTATTTCAGGAAAAAACAGATGCATCAGAACAATCGATCATTTTAAAATGTTGCATCTACCTGTCCCAGTTTGGTCAGTTTTAGAGTCACTGATCTCTGACTATCTGAGACCTTTATGTGACCAGTACTATTGGCTTCAGCACCAGGACCCAGGTTTCTCTGCAGATGATATGTACTGTATGATTCACCTGCGCCCATTCTGTAAGGTGCTAGCTCTGCCTGCCTGTTGATTGACATGGCAGAACATTATTTTAGTCAGCGACTGAAGCTGCCTCAATCCCTATGCCCACTGTATTAATACAGCTATACTAATACATTTCTGCTGGTTTGAAAACATATTGTTACAAGCTTTTAGAGAGCACTTCTGAACTCTTGGCCAGTTGATACAGTACAACTCCATTTATAAGGGTTTTATTTTGGTAAGCCTTTTGATATTCTACCGCCTGTTTCTGTATTACCTACAAAGAGAACAGCAATGTCTTATTTTAAAGCACACAAGGTGGCATGAATAGATAAAATAATCTAAATGTTATTATACAACAAATGGTAATTAGTATTCCAAAATGAGCATGCAGTTTGTAGAACTCCATCAGCATGCTCATTTTAAATTGAGCAGATACCACTATAAAGAAGTTCATGCTCTGAAGTCTTCTTTAGTGGCTGGACATTCTATTGAAAAATGCAGCAATAAGCCTTACTAAAACATTTTACCTGCACATTATAAAGTAAAGTAAGTTATGATGAAAGGGATACTGCCAGTCAGCTAGATGGAATTTTGTAAATAATTATATGTCACTGGCGAATATCGAACTGATTTATACAAGATGCTTGTGTTACAAATGTTTTAGAACTGTATGTCATGTATATATCAAACTGTACAGATGTATGTGTGTTGAAAAGGGTATTTTCAGAGTGCTGTTTAAAATGTAGCCACAGTAGGCTCTACTGAAAGAGAAAATAAATGCACATACACTATTGTAACTGTTTGAATGTATATATTTTAAAAGTGGAAACTTGAATATAGGAGGCTAACTTCAGAAAAATAACTGAAATTAAATTACTTTTTGGCTAGGCCATAAAAATATTATATTTTAGTTTTTAATACAGCAAGAGACCAATTGTCTGTACTAGGAAACTTTCTGTATTGTCTTTAGGTTGAAGTAATTACTAGTCATGAAAGCATGAAGGAATGCAATTGTTTTATGACTTCCAGCATCTGCTAGAGATCTGAGGAGAAGCCTCTGTCTGTATATTTTTACAGATAGATGTGAAATACTGCCAGCTTCATCAATGGTTGTTTCATCTGGAACTAGAGTCAGATGATAAGAAATTATGTCATTCTGCAAGCTATCCCAGCATTAATGTTTGAGATATTAATTTGTGAAGTCTCTTAGAGTGACAGAGCATTCTGCATTCTGTCTTGGCCCTGACAGCAGCTAGAAGATCCATTCACCACATCTCCCTTGCTCTAATGAAGTAAATTTCTAGGGTATAGCAATTCTCTTAGATGCAGTCAGGAATATAGTAAAGCTTAGTTTAGATGTTTTTTCTTTATTTATTTGAGACTGCCCTGCAATGTTGCTTTAAATATTTCCTGTAGTTTTGAACTCTGATGTCACTGTGAATATATAGCTAGTATTGTCTTGTTCTTCTAGTATTTTTTATTAAATATATTTAAACTTTTCATTGTAGCTGATGTGTGCAGAGATATTTAAGTTTTTTAAGAGTACTTGCATATTTATTTGGTGACACTGTGTGGGTAACTCCTAACAGCCTGGCTCTTGAGCAAACTACCATTTACATTAATATTAATATTACAAAGTAAAATTCAACACCCTTTGTTATGGGCCTTAAAGTAGCTGATAAGGGGTTCTGATTGCAGGGAAACTACCTTATAGTCTGGGTAAAAGGGGGCATAGCTAGTAAACCTGTGCTAGCCGGTGTGTGTGTGTGTGTGTGTGTGTGTGTGTGTGTGTGTGTGTGTGTGTGTGTGTGTGTGTGTGTGTGTGTGTGTGTGTGTGTGTGTGTGTGTGTGTGTGTGTGTGTGTGTGTGTGTCCATGTGTGCGTGTGTGTGTGTGTGTGTGTGTGTGTGTGTGTGTGTGTGTGTGTGTGTGTGTGTGTGTGTGTGTGTGTGTGTGTGTGTGTGTGTGTGTGTGTGTGTCTGCAAATCAAAATCTCAAAATCTCAAAGAGTGTGTGTGGGTGCATCAGCTACTTGGGCAGGGAAACAAAGCACTGGTTGGACAGAGAGAATGTTGGAGAACTTGGCTTGGAACTCTTGCTAAGGACTCAGTTCTATAGCTGTGCCAGTGGGGAGTCTAATTGGGGATCTGTAGAAAGGTGGAGGAACCAGCCCCGGACTGACTGTGGTCTCTGTGTGCTCTTAAGGGAAATTGCACTTGATGTAGAGAGCTGCATCTGGAAATATTGTGTGTGTATTTGTTAACCTCCCAGTGTACATCCCCCACAGTTGCTATTGGTGAAGATTGAGGCTCCTTAATTACTGGTTCAGTGGTGGAGCATCACACAAGTAATATCAGGGAAGTTCTATAAAAGTCTGAAGAGCTGACAATTATGGATAGCAGGAATACAATCCATTATACCATCAGTAAGCATATCTGGCAACTCTATAAACATCTGCGGAATGTCTGACATTAACATTACATATTTCCAACTGACAAAATGAAAAACAGTGATCCATGTATTTTTCTACTAAATTTTAAATAAAACAGCATTGGAATAAGAACATTGTACCCATTGTCTGACAGCTAAAATTTCTCTTATTGCTAAACTGCATATATAACTGAGATACACACAGAAAAATACACAACCTACAAAAATTACTGGTAATAGCTGACTGCAAACCTCAGTAATTTATTTTAAAACCAAAGGTTTTATGAATCAGAAGCAAAAATATGAGGACTAGCACGGATAGTCTGCAGATGGCTGAACAGTTTAGACTAGTGCTTATTGGCAATATAAGTTGTGATGATGTTAAGCATAATGTTGAACTCTGAACTGTTTTTCTAAATGTATCTCATTTTATGCAAAGTTTTGCCTCTACTTCCTAAAATTTTAATTTTCTCATAAATAACTGGAGTACAGTCAATCAATAATGCCAGACAACTCATATTACCAAACATTGCACTCATTAATCAATGCTAGACAAAACAATTTCATCAGACTTTTTCTCCCTGGTGATGCTAGATATTACAACTGCATTCTTCTAATTAATTTTCGAGAAAAGAAAGGAAGATAGAGAAAGAAAAACACACACAGAGTGCTACGGACACTGATTTCTCCATTCTGTCTTTTGTAATGAACAGGTACACTGCAAATGTATGGGCGTACATGCTGTGCACATGCATGACGTATCTGTTTTTAAGTCTGAAGATCGTTAAAGTTTTGTTATACAAAGAAATTATTAAGAAAGGCAAGTAATTTCATTCTGAAATCATGTTACTGCATAAGAGCAATACCCCGCTCCTGGAAGGGTATCCCCAGGACTTACCCACAGGTGGTTTTTTTTGATCACACAGGCGTCACCGTCATGATTAAACCATGCTCACGGTGGATAAATTCTGTGATACCCACACCCAGTCTTGGATTATTGCTAAATTATATCCCAGTATACAATGCCTTTTTATTTGTTATGTTTACATTTATATTGTGCTGATAAAAAACTGCTATTCCAGCAACTTGTACTGTTGGCAAATTGCTCAAACTGTTTTCTTCTGGAAGATTGATTCAAGGGCAATTTTCCTTAGTTCCATGGTATAGTATCTCTAGATTGGATAAAAATGAGTGAGGAAATGTACTTTATTTCTACATCCTCACCAGAGAAAACAAATTCAACATTTTTGTTAATTTTTTTTTTTTTTTATTGAAATTGTAATCACATTGCTAGCTACTGAATCACCCCCTATCCCACAATATCCAGTTTGGTCAACCCTGCATTACCCGAGTGCTGAATTGTTGCCCTGCTTGAACCTGTCAGTTTATGATTTAGAGTTGGTATTCTGTTCACAGCTTCTAATTGACTTATTTGTTTATTTTTTATAGAGTAAAACTCAAGAGAACAAGGGTCTAAGGCATCACATTGGCTGTCTGTCCATATTTCCTTACATGCCCCACACATCTTATTCCACTCTGGCTGTACACACATAGAACATGGCTGGCAGGATGGCTCTGGCCTAGTGCCCAAACTTGCCCATGTTATAAAATGGCTACCCTTCCTACTCCCAACAGCTGTGGCTAAAGATTCTTCATTCTTTACTAAGTGCAATGTTGCAACAACTCTGAATAATACTCCAGTCATTATCTTTATGTTCTTCTCCAAAAAAAGAATATAAGCCTGATAATCTGCCCCCCCACCCCCCCCACACACACAGACTGATAACCTAGTACAGGTGCTAAGTATTGCATTATATAACTTTTTATTCAAAAAAATATAGAGCTTATGAGTATGAAAACTCAAATAATTATGGACAAGTCTTGACCTATGCTAAATGTAACATTGGGCTGTTATCATTTTTTGGGCCATTCATGCAAAGATAAAATTAGGTGGTAGAAGCAATAATAAAACCTGAAGTGAGACTATATTTTTAAAATCTGCTGCTACACCATGCTGCCTGAAGAATATATCATAGAAACTAGCAAAACACAGCTGTGATATTCTTGTATACAACTGCTTAATGAAATGACCAAGGCTTGCAATCACAAACTATTGTTGGACTCTGTTAGGATTAGAGCACAAGCCATGCAGTTGTTTTCCTTCAATAGGAGTACACAGTGCAAACTCATCATCCCCACACAAAGTGTATGGAGTGCAATTTAATATGAAGTGTATAGTATAATACATTGAAATGCTGTCGTCATTCATTCTTTCAATATGGTAAATATTTTTTTACATATCAGTGACTTTGCAAGATTTACTTTAATTTACTTTATATATTCTTGTGCCAAATAAAACCCGTATCAAGTTTTCCAATACAGTGCCATTCATTCCAAGCCATTGTCTATATATCCCCTCTGAGCTGAATAAAGAAAATCTGAAGAATAAACACTCATATTTTACCATATCATACAACAAAGCATCATTTATAGCAACAACAGAATTTATACATGCATACACATACACACACATGTGCACACGGGTGCAGATACATTTGTTGATCACTGATGCATACCTCTCAACTGCACAGATTTTCACAGAACGTCTACATTTTTGCCCCTTATTTTTGGTACGCTTCTCATCAAATTGTGATTTTCTGGAAAATCATTGAGGAGTGAAGTCAGAAAATGACAGACATTTGAGATTCGGAGTTTTTACCTTTCAGAGAATTCATGCTAATGCAAAACATGTTATTCTATTAACTTTCTAAGTTTGTAAGAGCAATAATTAATATATGTCCCTATTTTTGAGCTTTTTGTCCTCCCATTTTTTATTGCTTTGCCCAGATTTCTTGCTCTAAGAGGTTGAGAAGTATGAGACGTATCCTATCCATTCCCGTAAGAATTAAATAAATTTAATATTATGTTAATAATCTTTTTAATTAACAACCTGTTCACTTTTGTGTGCAGCATATAGAGTTCTCGTATCTGGATTGTGACTTTACTCTTGATGAAAAGGACATGAACAAATATCTCCCTGCTCAAGATTGTTTTGTGGTACAAGATATTGGGACACAGTGAGCACTATATCCTTTCATGAGGAAAGTAATAAGTGACAGCACAGCTGGATCTAGATCTAGCAGAGGTAAGACAATAGGTGACAGAGTTGCAAATGTAGCAAAGAGTAATGTCACTAAACAAGCTTTGTTTGATGGCAGAAAACCTGCAGAGACAAATGTAAACAAAAAGGATGGCATCAGAGGACGTGAGTTTTGAAAGAAGCAGTCATTTGTAGGACAAGAGAATACAAATCTGATCAGCTAAGAAAATATAAGCGTGAAAACAAAATACTGAAGAAAAAAAAACTGAAAATGTAACACTATTTATAGCATAACTTCCAAGAGCGCCTGTGGATTTCTACACACAGAGATGTAGGAAACAATAAAACACCTTCACACTTGTGCTGTCTCATCTGATGGTGAACATAAATTGGGAGAACTCATAAAGTTATAATAACATTGTCCTCATATGCCTAACTATACTAGCAATGCAAGTCACCCCATAAGAATTATACAAAACACAATGGCGAACACACTACAAGTGGAATTCGTGAATGCTTTTGCACTGCCATAAGCTCATTTGTGTGACGAGCAACAAAGAGTAGAGTGTGTGTGACTCAGGAAACAGTATTATATAACCTGACTGGCTTAACCGTAAGAGTTAGCAGGACTCTATGCTAATGACTGTAGAACGAGCCATGCTGTCAGTTAATGATGTAAAAATGCATGGATGAATGATTAGGAAACATATATAACACATGCAAACATGCCAAGCTCAATTTAGCCTTGAACCCAGCTATATACTCACATTCAGTCATCAGATCCCATTGAAATAAGCTAGGGATTACTGCAGCCATTGTAAAAATGCCTCTGCAAGAAACTCTGATCGAAGGTGCTGCTGCTCATGTTGCCATGTCATCTCCAAAGGTGAAAGGTCTTTAGACCATGTGTAATCTTTCAAGGCTTCATGAAACTGAAGTAAT
This sequence comes from Protopterus annectens, assembly GCF_019279795.1. Lineage (NCBI taxonomy): Eukaryota > Metazoa > Chordata > Ceratodontiformes > Protopteridae > Protopterus > Protopterus annectens. Next base: position 843,695,219 of record NC_056749.1, on the reverse strand, counting down.
GGACTGTGACAGGGCGGATAAAGATACCATTCAGTAAATGGTGGGCATGTGCTGCCTTCATCTGCACAATGTAGGAATCATGGAGAAACCATACTAGTGGATACAGAGGTATATGTAGCTTTAAGTATAATAGCTACAGGGACTGTTCAGTGACTTACAAGGAACACGGTGGGGGGGGGGGGGGGTATGCATTTTTTATTGGTTTTGTTTTCCAGGAAAGTCTGACTGGTAACAGGACCCATTTTCAGCAAAGGACTGGAGATACAGTCTCCAATGTACAAAACAGTAATAGACAGAGTGGCACTATCATTTGTAAGGCAATAATATAAAATAGTCTGTAAACAACATGTTTCAAAAGAGGGACAACATTGTTTTAAATCTGATAAATTATTCAGTATCCATATTCTTGGCATTTTAAATAGAAGCAAGTATGTCGATCAAGAGGTATAGTAGTGACAGATTTAGACTAGGGAAAAAGAAGATGGAGGTAATTGAGGGTGAAGGAGTATAACAAAAGGGGGAAGAGAGTGAGGTACAGTACAGTTAGGAGGATATGGATGGAGCTGAGCAGAGATGAGGTAGAAGAAGAGTGATGTGCTAATCTAATTTCACAGGATTCTGCCTCAAGAATACTCCACCAGTTTCTTGATGCAGTTCTGCAACATGTGGGGAGCATACATGGTTTCCACATACCCAAGACAAATGAGCTAGCAGTATGTTAGATTCCGACGTCATGGCCCATTTCTCTGAGGTGCTGGGGACCATAGATAGCACCCACAATGAAATAAAGGCCTCACCTGGGAAACTGTGTAGGAAGTATGTAAACTGCAAAGGTTATCACTCCATCAATTGTCAGAGAGTATGTAATGTGCAAAGTATCATCTACAATGTGTGTGCAGACCACTAAGGCAGTTTCCATGACTTCTACATATGGCACACCTGTGACCTCTACCGTTGGTTTTCAAGGGATAACTTTCCACAGGGACATCTAGTGGAAGATGCTGGATATGTACTAGCAACTTGACTATGGACTCCAATGAGAAATTCATACAATCAATTGAGCTAGGTTACATCCATGCCAATGCACAAACCAAAATCATCTTAGAATATGTGTTTTGGCTGCTGAAGTCATGTTTCCATTGTATGGTGACATCTGGAAGTGCCCTGCAATATGACCCTGCCACCTGTGACAGAATACTGACTGTGTGTGCCATCTTACATAATATTATACTTAGAAAACAGTTACATCAGAGTAGCTAAGTACAGGAACTATAGTTGCCAGTATCACAGGCAGCAGCAGCTGACACAAATGAGGAGTCAAAAGGGGTGTCAGCAGCAGGGGATGACCGTGTCAGATTGGGGCAGGTATAATATGCTATGGCACTGACTACCAGATAAGGAATTCCATATAAACTTACCACATAAATAATATAAGAGCTCAGCAGATATAGACAGAAACACTGATGCATACAAACAAATAAACCAGTCTGTGCTTAGGGATGGCTCTGTAAGCAAAACACATAGGCAGCCCAAGGCTCGGCTGCTCTTAGCAGCAGCAGCACATGTGCACGATCAAGCTTTCTTGAACAAATAATATAACACTTAAACAGTCAGCAGACAGTAAAAATGATGATGTGCATACATTAATAACATACTACATAAAGTGGTATACCCAGCAAATACAGACACTAACAGTGATGCAGTCAAACAAAACAGACAGTACTTACCCATGCATTGCCTGGACACACCATGCATCAGACATAAGCAGCGCAAGTCAAACACCTTTCCAGAGAGCAGGGCAGGACACAGTCTGCATCATTTTCACAGGTGGGTAAACAAGCTTTCTTATACAAGTATGGCTACAGAACTGAAGAATAGTAAAGACATATTAAACATCATTATATATATATATATATACAAGAAAAACAGACTGTGCTTACCCATGCATTGCCTGGCTACTGTGTGCATCAGTTATTAGCATCCCAAGTCAGGCACCCTTCCAGAGGGCAAGGCTCTCAAGGCATCATTTGCACAGGTGGGTAAGCAAGCTATCCTACATAACTAATACTAGTACTAAAGATTGTAAGCAGAGGAAAATACATTAAAAGGATTATGTATACACAGAAAAAACAGAGTTCGATTACCCATATACTGGCTAGCCAATTTGTGCACCAGACATCAGCAGCTCTAATTCACTGATTGTACAAAGGGCGGGGCATAATAATCATCATTTATATAGTGTGTTTGGGGGGGGGGGGGTTACAGGAGGGCGTGTCTTTCACAGGGAAAGTAGAAGAGCATGAGAGCTGAGGTAGTAGCACTTATATGCACAGTTAAGGCCAGAGTGTCCTGATGTTGGTTGTGTGTCTCCACTGTGCAGAAGTCCATGGTGAACTGTGTGTTTTTGAGGTGTCATGGGCAACATGGCATATTGTATGTGTGTCTCCATGGGACACAACCACAGCATGTTTGTCATCACTATGGCACAGTGGACAGGTCTGAGTCATGCATGGAATAAGACTGAGTTTATCATGGACACCCCCAACAACAAGAACTGTCTTTTCCAGGAGTTAGACTGTCAGATCCATTACCACAGCTAGAAGTCAGAGTACTGCTTGAATGTGAACATTGTCTGCTAGATGAGCTGTCATCATGACCACTTCCAAGATCACAACTATGTGGATGATCTCACCTGGATGCAGACACAAACACAACAGAAGTAGCAGTGAAATTGTATCACTGCAGCAATAGAATCTGGCACATCCTGTAAATTAGCAACAGGATCTGGCATGTTCTGTATGTCAGTATGAAGGTCTTCTGAGGCCCTGGCGAAACTTTTCTGTGCCTCCATAATGGCATACATATATGTTGGGTTGTCACTATTGACGCATCAATCTCAAGGGATGGAGGTAGGCATACCTTCTCTGAGCACCTCAACTGATACCTCTGTGTAGTAGCTCCTGCTCATGATGGCTAGTAGGAGATTTTGCCATGGCTGCACCTGCGGCTGACACACTCCCATCTCTGATCTAGCATAGCCCCATCACCCTGTCTACTTTCACATGGTTCATTGTCATGAATACATGTATGTGTACTGAGTGTGTCTATATTGTGGGGAGGGGTATAGAGAGCACAGTTTCTGACATACCACCTGCAAACCCAGATTCTGCCTGACTCATCCCTGCCAACATTGACAGATGATAAGGATCCCTGAACATTAGATGGAAGTAGGTCCACAGTGCTGAAGCCAGACATTGCTTTTCCTGTAAACATACCAAAAACAAAAAAGAAAATACATAAAAATTCCCATAATGCTTATGCCCAAATACCACAACCACACATGCAAGTACTACTGAACTAAGACTACGAAACATAACAAATACATGTGAGTATACCCACACCAAGTGCAGGTGGTCATGGCACCTCAGTGCCAGATGGACCAAGGCACAATAGGTGAGAGAAGTAGTAGAAGCATATGAGTGACTATCAATTGCAAAGATGGATGGGATGCAAACATAGTTCAGTGGTATACCTGGGCCATCATTAATGGCAATCCTCTGGGACCTGTCCACCTCTGCCTCAACATCCCATATTGCACTCTGATGATCTTCCTACATCCCTGTAGTGGGTTAGTAGATGACCCACCACCAATAGCCCTTTGCTCCTGAGCTACAATGTCTGCTCTGAGCACGGCCTTGTGAATCATGGCACTGGCCCTATGTCAGAGCATTGAATATATATAGCCATGGCCACCAACAGCAATGACATCTTTAACAACTTAAGTAACAAAAGAGAAAAGTGCTTTGAAAACGACTAAAAACCATCCAAAACAAAGCACTCAGGAACTAGCATAATGAAGCCACCAACACAGCATAAATGGGAGCAAAAAGGCTTATTTTATTTAACATTTACAAAACACCACGTTTTTGTCCTACTATGTCCAGGACTTCATCATAAATTTACAAAAGTCTGTACAGATGAGTGTTGTCCTGACTCCCTTAAGTAATTTCTGAAAACTTCAACAGATCATAGTGAAACAATGGAGATGGTCAGTGCAACGCAAATGCATATCAACATAGTACAGATTAGTTGTGGGGAAGAAGACATCTTGCAATATTTTGTGAAACTATTTGCCCTAATCTGCAGAATAAAGCTGTTGAAATAAGTTAGGATTGGCAGCACATGAGGAAGAAAGCAATATTCCATAGCACAGTGGAGGATCTCTACCTCATGTCATGCTTAGAAGGTGTAGATAAACCTCTCTGGGCATGGCAAATATGCTAATTAGCTCTCTACTCATTGCAGTTTCTGAATCAATCAATTTGCAGGATGAGCAAAGGAGGTAAACATCATGATGGTCATTGCACATGCCTGAGCAGCAAAAGAATGAGGATTACAACTTTGGCAAGCTAATGTCTTTCAGGTGTGCCTCATTAACAGCACTGGTCACCTAATGATGTGTTAAAGATCCTGCCTCATTAAAATCACACTTTGAAAGGGTGCGTCAGATAGGTAAGTCTTACACTTCCATTTAAGTTCGACCCAATGAGAAATATGAATGGACTTTGAGCCAGATATTGGCCATGTGATCAAAAATCTATGTGTGATAGCTGTTGACACATTTTAGGCATGGGGTGAAGATACCTAACAATATGAATAATATCTCCAGCAATGTGAAGATGGATTACATTTTAAACCTATATATACATTAAAATAATGGAGTATATTTATGCCATGCTTTAAAACATTCCATGAACAAAGGTAATGTAATTATTTCACAAAGATGTAAGGAGTAAGTGTGCCCTGCAGAAAAAAATATTTTCACCCTCACCTTGTTTATCATCCTTGTATCTTTCCCATTCCCAAGTATCAGAGTTGCCCAGAGTAAAAAAAAAAAAAAAAAAGTCAGACAGCATAAGTCTAATGCAACCTCCCTGCCCATAGCAGAATAAAATGAATTGAACTTGTACTTGACTGTCTGCTTTTTATGTCCATGTGGTGCAACACATTGATGTTAATATTCTAGTGCAATGCCATGACTACAGCACTCAAATCCTGTGATTGTATTCTTTATCTCAGATTGTGATAATGTACGTGCATTTTAATCATTGAAACCCCCAAACCCGACAATTCCCTAAAATGTATTTTATCCATGAAACCTTCCTAATTAATCTGTGCAATGTTTGCTGTTGCTCATCACTGCCCCATAAGGAACAATAGTTCCTATCCTATGGCAAAAACTCAAAAACAGTGTGCATGTGCAAATAGTTGGTCATGCAAACCAGAATGGTATCAGCACACATCAATTAGCATAAGGGACAGTAGTAAAGCCACAAAATTACATTTCTTTAACTTCATTAGTGGATCAATGTGTTAATGGCATGTCTGTGCTGAGTTACAGTGAAATAGTAGCACAGTTTGAATCCACATGAGCTGTAGTTTATTTTGTGGCATCACACATGTGATCATGCGAATTTTACATTATGATGTACCCACCTTGTAAACAAATGCCTCCATGGAATAAAAGTTTTTTAACTACATGCATAACTTGCATGACTCATCATTAGCATTTTATGAGTTAGTACTACATCACTGCAGTATTACTTTGTATAGATGTGATGTACCATTCGTACACACCCAGCCTGCTATCATTTCACACAACTTGCTCCAGACAACCACAACATACTTAGCTCACTAGTGTTACAATTACATGCACTAGTCAAGATGTTTATTGTGACTTTCAGGGGTAGAGTCTGAATTGCAATATGGAATCCATTACTAATATACATTTTGGCTGTATAAACAATACTTACTGTGTGTTCACGTCGTTATGTACTTTTTGGAATACAGTGATGTGTAGTAACAATAAAGACAACTATTGTGCTCAGATAAAATGCAGTTAGTGTGTAATAAAAGGATTCTATTCAACAATGTATATTCAGACAACAAAATGTTACTCACACACATTCATTCATTATGGTAATGTTGAAATTATAATTCATTAATTTGAATAGTACCCACGATAATGTTAGCTATGTGTCACCTCACTAATAATAATAATACCTTATATCTGTGTGTATGCTGTGGAATAAAATGTCCATTTGCAAATAAATGAGAAAACATAACTGCAACATGAACATGTAGTTGAATGTGTAAAGTAAATAAACAGTTTTTAAAACATGTACTTTCAGCCTCATTGGTATATCTGGCTAGTTGTCATTTGTAATATACCTTGAATATGTTTGGGGTAACTTCCTCTTATGAGCATCTTTTATGGATTTCCTCTGTGCTGGCTGTCCACCAAAGAAATAATTATGTCTAATAAAACATGAGCATATCACATTCAAGCACAACAAGGGTCAGGGAAACAGGTGCCATTTCTGTGGTCATTCTTTGCATGACAGTTGGCATGGGGTACTGTTGCTGGTCAGCATTGGCTTTAGAGAATGACAGTTCTCATCCCATTGAAAAAAACTCAAAATAATTATGCATGCACAAATAATTTCCATTGACTGTGCAACTGAGCTCAGCAGCATTACATGTCAGTTAGCATCCACGATAGAAAGACAATTGATGCAAGGAGAAAATATTCCATATTAAAGCATTTGTGCCTTATATTATTAATGTAATGAAGGAACACAGTATAGTGCAACAATTTCAAGGTTTAATACATTTATGACATCTTCATTTGACTAGTAACCATGTTAGACGCAGATGAAGTACATTAACACAAAATAACATTCTAGACATGAGAAGATAAAATATGAAGACATGATAGATGTAATGGCATATGCAGAGTATTACATATGTTCATAGGTAGGTGCTAGGCTATCAGCCCTGGGACCTATATAAGCCTAGCCAAAAAGGTCCCTGGCTTTCGCCACCCAAGAAAATGATTTTCCTGTGCCCCTGTCAAACAGTGGCACAGAAGTGATCCCTGGGGTGAATTTTCTATTTCCCATCCAGTTGTCAAGATTTTTCTTAAAGAGGACCAATGAGGAGCTTTGCTTGACATGAATGGGTAGTTTGTTCCCGAGTATGGGAACTCTCTGGGACAGGAATCTATCCCTCCAGCATGTTCTGTTTATTGTGGTGACAAGGTTTAGGTCCCTGGAGCATGTGGTACAGAGAGATTGGCATTTCTTTAAGTGTAGCATGTCCAACAGCTCTGGGTTTGACATGAATGTTAGGCGGAGATTGCCTCTGAGTAGGCAATATGCAATGGAGTAGAGCTGGAGTTTTTTGAGAAGGTCTCCATATGGCATCTGTTTGAGGCTGGTAATCCTCTTAATAAAGTATTTCTGTGACCTTTCCAATTGTTGTAGGTGTCTTGTGAGATACATTCCAAATGGGGCATTGTACTCTATAATGGGTCTGATGAGGCATGAGTAGAGAGGAATAATGACCTCCTTTTTTCTAGAGGAGAACCCTTTTGTGATGAGGTGTGCCACTTAGAAGGATTTCCTGACTACTGTGGTGATGTGGTTATCAAAGGTGAGACTACTGTACACCTGTGTCCCGAGGTCTCTTATCACACTTTCTGTGTTTAGTGAGCTACTGCCTATGTGGTAGCTCATGGGTACCGAGTTTTTCCCAAAGGGGATGACAGTGCACTTCTTGGCATTGAGCTTGAGGCCATGATTTTGACTTTAACACCAAGCATCTGCCTCTGTGAGGCCCTTTTGTAGAATGCCTATATCATTAGGTGATTCTATTATGGCTCCTAGTTTGCAGTCATCTGCGAACTTTGTTAGCCAAAGATCTTCTCTGTTGGCCTGTACTTCAGAGAAGTAGATGCCGAACAGGAGAGGACCCAGGACCGAATCCTGTGGTACTCCACTTGTCACTGGTCTGAAGTCGGACTTGGAGTTGGCTACTTTTACTGTATGGGTTCTGTCAGTGAGCCAGTTGGCCACCCATCTTATGACATAGGGATTTATGCCCAGTTTAGTAAGTTTATCTATAATTCCAGAGTGGGAGATGGTATCAAAAGCCTTGGTGAGGTCAAGATAGGCTGTGTGCACTACCTTGCCCTCATCTACAGCTCTGATGACTGCTTCAAAGAAGGCAATCAGGTTTAGTAGACATGATCTACCTTTTACAAACTCAAACTGAGTGGGGTCCAGGATTAGGAGATTACCTATGTCTTTGTTTATAAGGTCCAAGATGATACATTCCATGGCCTTGCAGACCAGGCTCATCAGGCTAATGGGGCGGTAGTTTCTGGGGTCTGTGGTGGCACCCCCTTTGTGGAGTGGGATAACCATCACTGTGTGCCATTCAGTAGGCACATAGCCTGAGGTGTGGCTATGATTGATCATGGTACTTGGGTGGGGTGCCAGTTCGTTCTGTAGTTCATGCAGTATGCAGCCTGGGATGTTGTCTGGTCCCATGGATGCTGTGTTCTTGGATTTGGAGAGTGCAGTCTTTACTTGTTCATCTATGATTACACAGGCTTTGCATTCTACCGGTATTAAGATGGGCCCTTTGGAGGGTGAGAGGGGGGTAAAGTTAGCACTGAACCTATCTGCCAGGATGTTGGCAATATCGGTTGGTTCTGTATATTTAGTGCCATTGTGCTGTAGCTCAGAGCAGATCAGAGTGTTGTCATTGAGATTTTTGGCATAGTTGTAAAATGCTTTGTGGTTGTCTTTGGAATCAGTCGCAATTTTATTTTCATAATTTGCTTTGGAGGATTTTATGAGGGATTTCAGCTTCTTGCTGAGGCTGACCAGGGAGTTCCTCCAATCTTAGGATTTTACTCTTTTTTGCAACAGCTTCTTCATTCTGTTGTACAGTTTGTTTATAGCAGGGGACCACCAGATTGGCTTTCTTTTTTTTGGAGGATAGCGTCTTGGTTCTGTTGAGGATGGCCCGATCCATGCACTCGTGTATGTGCTTATACAGTGCATTTGTGTAAGATTCAGCAGTCGTACCTCTTTTTTCCGTCTGCATGGGAGTCGTGATGTTTGCCACTTCTGTCTTAAGAAGCATGAAGTTGGCTTTGGAGTAGTTTTTGCCAGTGGTTTCCTTAATGGGTGGTGGGGGTGGGATATGGATATCTAGGATTATTAGCTTGTGGTCAGATCTGACCAGCGAGGAGTTGACCTCTGGCATGGAACACCGGTTATCCATATTGGTAATGACCAGGTCCAGGATATTGCTGCCCCTGTTAGGGGTGTGGAGAAAGAGATCCAAGGCATTGGAATTTATGAATTCCAGAAAACATTGAGCGAATGAGTTGGTACATGAGTAGTTTTCCCAACTGATAGTGAGGTAGTTGAAATCACCCATAATTAAGATATTGAGTTGCACCTTAATATTTTCCAGTATCTTAAGAAATGAAGAGTGGGAATCCTGGGGCATGGTGGGGAATCTGTAACAAGCTACAAGCTGGATTGCAGTCTTGCCCAGTGTAAATTGCACTTGGATAATTTTGGATTCATTATGTTGAGCAACTGGCCTGCAGGTGTGGATATCCTTAATGAATATGGACACGCCTCCATCTCAGTTTAGATACTGTAAATAGATGTAGGTTATGTTGCATATGTATATTTTCAATCATGTACACATATGTAGTCATCATCTTACAAGCTTCTGATGTCACTTCCTGTATGAGAACTCATATCTTATTTTCCCATAGGTTTGATTCTAATGTGCTATATGTAATCAATTACAAAATAATTTTTACATCAGAGCAATGCATTCTGCAATACTATAACAAATGCATAAGTACAATACTGAGGTTTATCAATATCATGCATGTGATTACATATGCAGGATTCTCTCCAAACAGCTGACCGGGCACCCCCTCTCCATACAATCCTCAACCTATCTTGTCAGCTCCTGTGACATGGCCTAATCACCACCTCCACTGGTGCTACTCCTTGTGGGTACCAATGTACTAGCCTCCAGGGCAGACCTACCTGATGCAGGTAATGCAGGTAGTGCAGAAATGTTATAAACCATCCCTAAGCACATGCCCAGAAGTGGGAAAAAAAATCTCAAAAAATGTAACTGAGATATCACCAGTAACCAGCATAAGCTGGAGTCACTGTGGAGTATCTGCCTGTACAATTAGCTCATGTACTTTTGAACTAGTTAATTGTTGGCTAAAGTCTGATGGATGTACAGTAACTTCAATCATAAATAAGGGAAAATATGTGTGATATGCATATTTCATTTCAGTTTTGACTCCCTGTAGTCATACCTTATAATAACATGTAATCAAGTCAAATATAGTTAATTAAATTGTATCTATAAACCAATCATAAAATAGCAGTTCCTGTACAATGCTTGTTAAACGTGAGCACCAGGGATATCACAGCATTACTATAACAGTAATTGATGGCATCATGACATCACATGTTTATATCTGCATGTAAAAAGTTCCACACTCAGCCTAATGATGGATGTGGAATTTATAATGACTGTGACATTAGCATTAAAAAAAATGTATATTTTTTTGTTATAGCTCTCCTTGCCCTCTTTCTCACTATCTTTTCTAATATTTTGTTATTCTTGTCTGTCATTATACATTCATTAGTGTACAAGACATCCGCTGTGATATAGAGATAGAATGGACACAGTGGCTTGGACTGTCATACATTCACAGCTGACTATGGATGTAACACCGGTGGCAGCACAGGCTCCCAGCACTTCTGAGTCACAACCTGGCAGCATTGCCTCCAAAGCTTCTGCACTACCTATATCAGGTAGCGCTGCCCTGGGGGCTAGTACAGTGGTTCTCACAAAGAGTAGTGCCAGCTGAGGTGGTGATTAGGTCACCTCACAGGAGCTGATAGGGCTGGTGAAGGAGATTATGGACAGGGACCTCAGTGCCCACATCAGCTGTATGGAGAGAATTCTGCAGCAGATTGAAAAATTGCTGCCCATTCAGCACTGTCTGAGGCTTCTGTGAGAGGAGACAGCTATGACAGTTCTGAGGGTAAATCATACCTCTCAGCCTCTTAGAACAGAAATCTGGACAAAACCATAAATAATTGGGGGACAAAGGGCCAAAAATAGGGATACTTTTTAAATATTGCTTTTTACAAATACAGAAAGTTGAAAGATTAACAGATTTTTGCATTAACACTGGTTTTCTGAATGGTATGAAGTCTGAAACTCAAAAGTCTGTCATTATTTTCTGACTTCAGCACGCAATGATTCGCAAATGATTTACCAGAAAACCACAATTTTATGAGGAACATATCAAAAATATGAGCCAAAAATCTGGACATTCTACAAAAATCTCTACAGTTGAGAGGTATGGAGTAAAGACTACCTTCCCACTCTGTTCATGCCTAATGAGGATGCACCTCTGAAAAATCTATATCAAACTACCCTTATGGTGTTCCCTTCCCTCTGGTGTCCATCATCATCCCAGTCTGTTGCATATATACTGTATGTCTGCCCTGGCTACCTAACCTACCCTACATACCTACATGATATTACTAACTTCCTTCCGCCAATATTGCTCTTGCTCTAAAACAGGACATGTTTTACAAAAAAAAAAAAAAAAATCCTATGCATAATTATTCACTTCACCTATGTGTATGCATAACACTCCTGATTTGATCCAGTTGGTCACACAACATTTTTACATTGTTCTCATACATTATTTTTGATGTGCGTATCCAAATTTCTCTTCATTATTACATTGTGAAGAAGTGGTTAGTTATGGTCCTATCTCACCACCATCTTGTTCTTTCCTGAATGACTCATCAATTGTCCTACCTCTGCTTGATCCCCATTTTCCTCTCTGTCCACTCATCCTATTTCACACCTTCTAATCTGGTCAATGCATGGATGCACAAACCATAGACATGGCTGAAAACGGCTTATAAATTGAAATCCCTAGTTCTGGATTCAGCATTTGCACAACACTTGGCATCGAGCAGCAAAGCTAACTACTATTTTTTGTCCTGTGGCAAAAACAAAATAAAGTATGGTGCATGTGCTAAGACATTTACAATGGTTATCAACTGAGCTTGGCAGCATTCTGTGTTGGCAAACAATTCTTATTCAAAGAAAGCTATGTCAATGGCCTCTGTTACCTGTATATGCTGTATTGGCTTAATGTATACCTGATATACGGAGACCATTCCAATGCACTCAGTGCACAGCTATATGCACCCAAGGGAGGGATTGCCTCATATTTTCCTTCCCAGTATAACCATCAATTCCATTGAACTTGTACAATTACAACAATGTTTTCAGAACTATATCAGTGAGAGCAATATTAATACCAGTTGCATATATGCCTTGCTATTATCCTGCACACTGTACCTACATAACGGAGAATGTCACTCATGAAAGTCACTAAGTCTAATAATAGCTTTGGTGATTATCTCTTCTCCAGTCAGATATCCAAAAAATGGAATTCCATTCCCCAACATGTTCATAAAACCCCTAATACGTGTAATTTTACATTACTTATATGGGAACACCTTGCCAACAACTGGCTATGCTCCTACTCTTCACAAGGTTGACCTTACACTACTTACTGTCTCAACACCTCCTATTAGCACCCTTATACCTCCACACACCTAATCCATACCCTGATTTCTTTCTCTGCAGTTTAACCTAGTCCTTCTTCCATTAGCCCAGCAATTATTCCTTTTTCATTAACTGTTGACTCGCTGTTGATGCTATGTGATTTTTCAGTATAAATACTCTGCTGAATTTAGCATATTGTGTAGTGTTTTTATAATTTTTTTCTTTTTCCTGTGAACAAGTCATTTTGTACTCATCGTTCTCCCTTGTAATCTATTACTGCATATTATGTTTTCCAAAATTCAATTTTGTATATTTTTCTCTATGTTAATTAATATCTATCACTGAAATTGTTCTTAAATGTTTTGTGTAATGGAGCTTTTCTCCCTGGGACTCCACTGTAAATGGGCTTCTTGCCCAGTCGGACTTTCCCGGTAAACAAATGCAAATAAAATAAATATAGACACAAGACCTAATAGCAACAATACATAATGCTGTGTTCTGGGGGATAACACTCAGGGTGCACGTCTGTCACTCCTCTGTATTACAGCTGTCACTGTCACCCAACACCATCTTTATCAATCCCTCTTATACCAACTTTATCATTTCCATTTTGCAAACTCCCTTCACCTGTGACTTGCCACACACATGACAGTCCAGGTCCTTTTGTGATTTCTCCTGTTACAGCATTACTGTGGAACATTTTATTTAGTCCATTATGGCTTTCATTCCAAAATTATGTACTTGGTGTCACTGTTACTATATATATATATCTATATCTATCTGTATATATAAATATATATTTTGCTACCACAATTTATGTGAAGTGACGCATATCACTTGACAGAGATGGAAATAAGATTTTAGAATAGTAAAACAAATTTTCTTTTCTACTTTCACTGTTATGTAACACTTGGTATCAAGCAGTACCGTGGCCCATACTTTGGTAATTGTAACAGATACTCCATGTCCTGCAGCAAAAACTGATCAGATTTTGCCTTTGTCCACATTCATATGCTGCTTGTCAGGCTAATATGCCTAGCCCCACTGAGCAACAAATAGTACCAGTCATATTAGTATGAGTCCATTGTTATATGTATAATAGGCTTGATACTTCAATGGACTCCTGATTCGGGTGTTTGATACTTTAATGGACTCCTGATGGGGTGTTTGGAATACTAGCTCAATATGTTGTGAGTTCTGATCCATAGATTTCTAGTATCTATTTCACACAAAGCACATGGCTCATTCCTCCACACGTGTCATCCTTCTATCTATCTGATTTCTGACAACTGTGCAATGACTTCTTCAGAGGCATCAATAGCTAGTTCACAGGTCCTGAGAATGTTGAGTAACGCATGCAGATTTTCAAATCTGGCAGTGTCTACCCAGTATAAGTGCTTACAAAGGTAGCAGGCAGGACTGGCTTACTTAGCAAAGTGATGTGTACAATTTTTCTTAGTGGTAAGATTTACACAGGTAGAAGGTTTAGATCCCACAGGTGTTGAAGTCACTTTTAAGGAAGGCCATATGAATTCACTCTGATCATGTTATCCTTTCAATGGTGTGCTTTCTGACAACTATCTTGTGACTTCTTCTGTGGTGTCAATTACTAGTGCCTAGGTATAGGGAATCTCGAGTCAGAAAGGCAGGTGTTCCGATGCAGGAGTATGTACCTTATTTATTTATTTATTTATTTATTGACATTTGTTTACCGGGAAAGTCCACTGGGCCAGGCTAGTCCATTTTCAGTGGAGGGCCCGGGAAGAAAAGCTCCACAAAGAATACAAAACATAACAAAATTAGAACATACTTTACATAAGAAGTATCTTAAAAAAGAAAATATTTTACATAAGAAGTATCTTAAAAAATAGTGAATAAAATTACAGAAGATGCATAAACTTATTGGAAAAACAAAAAAAGAAAAAAATGTCATATTATAAGGTATGATTCAATAAAGAAATCTAGTATGTCATACAAAGCATAAACAGTAGGGTTTGGCAGCAAGGAATAACACGCTGTTACACTCTAAAGTAAAGGAGTATATATCAATTGAATCTTTATTTGATCAAGAAGTGGGAACACAGAAGTAAAGGTTAGTGAGAAGGTATAGGGGTAAGGGTTTATGATGGCAAAGAGGTAAGGGAATAAGAAGAGGGGAAGAAGTCGTATGCAGATGTACCAAAGCAATTGATAACAGGCAGGACTGGTTTCCCAAAAGGTATGATGTGCACATTTCTACTTAACATTTACACAGAGGGAGGGTTTTAATTCCCAAAATGTTGAACTTCCCTTCAAGGGAGGCCATATGAATTCAAACATACTGCTAATGTTACCTCTTAACTGTGTGCTTTCTGACAGTTGTGCCATGATTCCTTCTGAGGTGTCAATAGTTAGTGCTCAGGCATTCAAATCTGATAGTGTTTACTTTGTGTGATTGTGTACAAAAGCAACTGGCAAGAGGCAGGACTGGTTTATTGAGCAGATATTTTTTTGTTTCTTTTTGGATAGGTAGGGGATTTGTATCATCTGAGTCCAGTACATCCTTGTAAGCACTCACAGTTTAACGATAGATACTTTGTATCTTCTGTTGCATGGCTGTTAGCAAAAAGCAACATGACTATACAGTACTGGAAAATACTGATTCTAATTTCTTGTCCTTTGGTAAAACAGTTGAGGTGCATATAGCCACATGGCAATGAAGGCTGTCACTCAAGGGAGCTTAGAGTTGATGCACCAAGGAAAAGAATAGCAATATAAGTCACGTGTAGACATTTATTAAATATCGACTATCGCAGCTTTTATAGTTCACTGTAATCCTAATGTTATTTATTTATTTATTTTTATATTTACTATTATTGTTATTATTATTATTATTATCATTTACATATTTATTTATTAATGGGATGCTTAAATACTCTGTAAGGTATAACGAGGCTTGGGATTCACTGATTACTGTTGCGTGTTGCACAATGATCGGCTTATTTGTCAGTCTTTCATAATGTTGTCACCCTCCCATCAAATATATGCTTTATTCCATCTGCTGTACAAATAATTCTGTGGTGGCAGCAGCTAATACACATGTGAATCGACCATGCATTAGGTAGGCAGGAATTCAACTCCCATCTAACAGATATCATAGCAGTGTATAAAATAATTGTTGATGAGCAATAACGACTTACTGAACAGATGTTTTGTAATAACGTTTACTTGGATATGACACTTCACAAGTGGTAGAGTTTGCTCCCCTAAATGTTTTAATCACTTTTAACCATGACCATATTCATTCTCTTACAAACTGTGGCTGACCTTCCCCAATGTGTGATTTTTGACAAGAGTTGCATACCTTGTTTTGTGGCATCGTTAGCTAGTGCATAACTCAAGGGAACAAGAGACAGGCAGGCAGTGAGTATTCAAATTTTTGTTATCTCACCTGTGTAATTCTGACAACTGACATTATCATATGGTAATAATCTAATACAACTATAATTGATTTTATTATTTATTTAACATGTGTTTACCAGGAAAGTCCAACTTGGAATGAGTCAACTTTCAGCAGAGGCCTGGGGGGAAACACTCCAGATGCATGTCTCTATAATGAGAAGGAAACCCACGCAAACACAGGGAGGACATGCAGACTCTACACAGAAGGCACCCCAGCTGAGAATCATACCATGGATCCTCTTGCTGGGAGGCGACAATGCAAACCGCTGCACCAACCATATGATAAAAAATACAAGGTAAAGAAAAATAATCTGGTTCCACACAGCAGTGAAAATCAATATGTCCTTTATTGTAGTAGGTAAGCGCTTTCTCGGAATAAAATCTGCTTCATCACACCAACAAAGATAGAATAGTAGTTACATTTTTAAACACTAAAACATCCAATCAAAAATCAGATAAAATGTGCATCATAGCTAAAAGCCATGTGATAAAATACATCTGTAGAATCTATAGATCGTTAAAAAATTGAATAAAACAGACTAAATGAACAATATGTACTTAAAACTGGTAAATACAATATTAAAAAATAATAAAAGATGGACTATTGAAATATACATGATAAAATATTAAAAGAGAGATCAATGATTTAATGGCCGAGCTTTAAGGAAGGGTTTCAGGGTAACTCTGTTGTTTAAACCAGGAGGTTTATCAGCTTGAAAGCGCAAAATTGATTTCTGTTCATTAGATTCTGTTCTATTATTTATGTCACCTCCTCTCTTGGTACTATGCAGAATCTCTAGTACCATAAAGCTAAATTTATGTTCTTTACCCTCTTTAGCTACATGTAATGATAGTGCGCTGGTTTCTTTAACATTCCTGATATCCCTAAGGTGTTCAAGTATTCTATCCTTAAACACCCTGTTCATTTTCCCTATGTAAAATGAGAAGCAGGTAGTACAATAGCAAAAACAGACAACATTTTTTGTTCGACAATCTGCATAAAAAGCAGTATCTATCTTAAAACCCAAAGTGGGATGTGTGAAATGATTACCAATATGTATATGTGTACAGGCCATACAATTCCTACACATATATGTACCACGTCTATCAGATATTATAGCTGATTTAGTATTAAAGGATCGATAACAGAGCTGACTCTTCAGTGATCTATTATTTCTAAAAGCAAAATCTGGCTGTGTGCCAATGACCCCATTCAACTCATGTTTAGTAGACAGAATACCCCAGTTCTTTTTAATATCACATGCTACATGCACATTACTGGCAAAGGTCAATGGCATCCTTAGTTTATTCCTAGAGGTATCAGTGGAAGCATCACTTGAGAAAGTATTGTCAATATTATCCCTGTTGTTAATACTAGTGGGGAGGGGGGGAAAGTATGGCTGGCACTTACCTGATCTATGCCGCCATCCTTCTGCTATTTGAGAATCAATAAGTTTACTACTATAGCCTCTTTCTAAAAATTCTTGTTTAAGTGTTTGTAATGCAACAATGAGACTATCATCATCATTAAAAAGTCTCATAGTTTGAAATATCTGTCCTTTCAACACATTGAATTTCGTATGATTTGGATGCATACTGCCATAGTGTAGAACATTATTCTTTCTAACAGTTTTCTTATACAAAGCAGTAGACACAGTGGATAAATAATTTTTAGTAACTTTAACATCCAAAAACTCTACTTCTTTATCAGAATATTCATAGGTAAATCTCAAAAAAGTATTCAACTGATTTAAGTATAAAAGAAACTCTTGCAGCCGCTGCTCTGAGCCATGCCGCAACAAAAAAATGTCATCCACAAAACGTTTATACCATTTGATGTTAACCTGGTATTCATTATTCGAAAGTATATGTTTAGCTTCCCAATTAGCTAGGGATAGGTTGGCGTAGCTATTAGCACAAGCTGTGCCTATAGCTACGCCAACTTTTTGTGCATAATAATCAACTATAATATCTGATAGGCTTGGTAATGGATTTTGCACTTTCAAGCTGATAAACCTCCTGGTTTAAACAACAGAGTTTCCCTGAAACCCTTCTTTAAAGCACGGCCATTAAAGCATTGATCTCTCTTTTAATATTTTATCATGTATATTTCAATAGTCCATCTTTTATTATTTTTTACTATTGTATTTACCAGTTTTAAGTACATATTGTTCATTTAGTCTGTTTTATATAATGTTTTAATGATCTATAGATTCTACAGATGTATTTTATCACATGGCTTTTAGCTATGATGCACATTTTATCTGATTTTTGATTGGATGTTTTAGTGTTTAAAAATGTAACTGCTATTCTATCTTTGTTGGTCTGATGAAGCGGATGTTATTCTGAGAAAGTGCTTATCTACTACAATAAAGGACAGATTGATTTTCAATTCTGTGTGGAACCCGATTATTTTTCTTTATCTTGTATTCTCTGGTTTTTGCATCTGATTCCGTATTTGGTTCAAGGACTGTTTTCGTTTGCTATATTTTCTTTATCTTTGAACCAAGCATGGCAGGAAATGAAATGGATCGTTTGGACAACTTTGTACCTTCGATGGATTTGCCATTTAATAGGAGGAACAACTATCACTTGTCTACTTTATTGGACTTTCAAACTAATCCATTACTTAATGGAACTTATACGCAGACAACATCACTGACTCCAGATAATCCTGATTTATCTGCAGCTTTCAGAGATGACTATCGCAATCTGGAGAATAAACTTTATAAGTTTAAGCACTTGCAGTGGCAGCGCTTTCATCTTGAGGCTTCACTGAGCCTTAATATAGCACCAAGGGGACTTAGGGTTCTCACCATGCCCAGTTATGGGCAAGCTTATCCTGAGCTACTTAGGCGCTGGCAGTTACTTAACCTTGAGTGCAGTGCTAAATATATGCAGCTCCTTATCGAATTTTTTAGACCAGAGGAGCTAAAACTATCTAATGAAATCACTGAGTTGCAAAACATAATTAACAATACTTATTCAGATGAACTTGTTGGTGATAAAATGGATGTGTTGTTTGAAAATATTACTGGATATGACAAGAGACTTTCTGCTACCAAAAACAAAAAAATACAAAGGGATTTGAAGGATTTTAAAGAAGGTAATGTCTTCTCTTGGGTAAATGAAAGGGTTAATACTAACTCCAACATACAGCATATAACAGGAAATGGGCGGAGCTCTGTAAAACCCAGAACTACATTGCATTCAACTGTTTCAGATGAACAAGCAGCATATGCTAATGCTGTTAAAACTACCACTTCTACAGAACCCACAGAACTTTTACCCAATGTTCCTATTGTTCCTGTAAGTGAGGGAGTTGTTTCAGAAGTCAACCTAAATACTTCTGTAGCTGCTGTAAGCAGTCACTCTGATGCTAGCACAAGCACTGTAGCTGTTAGTCCTAAAACAAGCATGGCTTCCAGTGTGAGTCTGAATTCCACAGAGCAGGCCTCTGTACTATCAGGCTCCACCCGTGGACATTTTTTATTGAAAAAACCTCTGCCTATAAGAGGCAGATCAAGGAATCGCCTGCAAAATGAACGTACATGACGACTATACAGCCAGGAGGACGAAATAAGGTTAGGAAAGAGATACAAACAAGCTTAGTTCATAATATTTCTACATTAACTTTAACTGACTCACAATTATCTGTGTTAAACAGAGGTTTAACCTTTGTTCCGGCTCAAAGAATGAACATAACAGAGGTAATTAAAGACCTACACCTTTTTGGCAGAACTCTTACACTTAAAGCTATGTTTGGTAATTCTAATAATGCTGATTGTATATTTAGAAAGCCCAGCACTTACATACCACCTAGTAATTCTACTATAGATCTGTTCATTGACCTTTGTGAAAAACAACTTAGAGAGAAGTCTCTAGATAAGCAAACTAATAATTTTAGTAATTTATCAGCTGCAGAAATACAAGCTCTAGTTGAATTGAAAGAACTAAATAGTATAAAAATACATCCAGCTGATAAAGGAGGTGGTGTTGTTGTTATCGACAAGGACAAATATATAGAATCTATGTTAAGTCATCTCAGTGATGTTGATACGTATGCCATTTTACCTATGCATATACTCAGTAGTGTCATAGAAAAAGTACAGTTTTTGATCTTTGCTTTATTAATAACAGGCATGATATCTGAGCAACTGTTTGAGTATTTCAGGGTAGAACATCCAACAGTCCCTTTGATATATGGTCTACCCAAAATACATAAGAATCCCTTAACTCCACCTATGCGCCCTATAGTTTCAGGCCGAGGTTGGGTAACTGAGCCACTTTATATTTTCGTAGAAAAGACTTTGCATTCTGCCTTGGCTAATTGCAGCACTGTTTTAAAGGATACCAAGAGTTTTTTAAATGAGCTATCTAAACAAAATTAAATTATCTAAGGACAATGTTTATTTGTAACTCTGGATATTGAATCATTGTTCACTGTTATACCCAATGAATGGGGAATTGAAAATGTCAGAGAATTACTGTGTGAGAGAAACACCCCTGATACTAAGGTGAAACTTATCTGCACACTTTTGGAAATCATTCTAGAAAACAATGTGTTTATTTTTAATGATGTTTATTATGCACAAAAAGTTGGCGTAGCTATGGGCACAGCTTGTGCTAATAGTTACGCCAACCTATCCCTAGCTAATTGGAAAGCTAAACATGTACTTTCGAATAATGAATACCAGGTTAACATCAAATGGTATAAACGTTTTGTGGATGACATTTTTTTGTTGTGGCATGGCTCAGAGCAGCAGCTGCAAGAGTTTCTTTTATACTTAAATCAGTTGAATACTTTTTTGAGATTTACCTATGAATATTCTGATAAAGAAGTAGAGTTTTTGGATGTTAAAGTTACTAAAAATAATTAATCCACTGTGTCTACTACTTTGTATAAGAAAACTGTTAGAAAGAATAATGTTCTACACGATGGCAGTATGCATCCAAATCATACGAAATTCAATGTGTTGAAAGGACAGATATTTCAAACTATGAGACTTTTTAATGATGATGATAGTCTCATTGTTGCATTACAAACACTTAAACAAGAATTTTTAGAAAGAGGCTATAGTAGTAAACTTATTGATTCTCAAATAGCAGAAGGATGGCGGCATAGATCAGGTAAGTGCCAGCCATACTTCCCCCCCCTCCCCACTAGTATTAACAACAGGGATAATACTGACAATACTTTCTCAAGTGATGCTTCCACTGATACCTCTAGTAATAAACTAAGGATGCCATTGATCTTTGCCAGTAATGTGCATGTAGCATGTGATATTATTAAAAAGAACTGGGATATTCTGTCTACTGTACATGAGTTGAATGGGGTCATTGGCACACAGCCAGATTTTGCTTTTAGAAATAATAAATCACTTAAGAGTCAGCTCTGTTATCGATCCTTTAATACTAAATCAGCTATAATATCTGATAGACTTGGTACATATATGTGTAGGAATTGTATGGCCTGTACACATATACATACTGGTAATCATTTCACACATCCCACTTTGGGTTTTAAGATAGATACTGCTTTTTATGCAGATTGTCGAACAAAAAATGTTGTCTGTTTTTGCTATTGTACTACCTGCTTCTCATTTTACATAGGGAAAATGAACAGGGTGTTTAAGGATAGAATACTTGAACACCTTAGGGATATCAGGAATGTTAAAGAAACCAGCGCACTATCATTACATGTAGCTAAAGAGGGTAAAGAACATAAATTTAGCTTTATGGTACTAGAGATTCTGCATAGTACCAAGAGAGGAGGTGACATAAATAATAGAACAGAATCTAGTGAACAGAAATGGATTTTGCGCTTTCAAGCTGATAAACCTCCTGGTTTAAACAACAGAGTTTCCCTGAAACCCTTCCTTAAACCACGGCCATTAAAGCATTGATCTCTCTTTTAATATTTTATCATGTATATTTCAATAGTCCATCTTTTATTATTTTTTTACTATTGTATTTACCAGTTTTAAGTACATATTGTTCATTTAGTTTGTTTTATTCAATTTTGTAACGATCTATAGATTCGACAGATGTATTTTATCACATGGCATTTAGCTATGATGCACATTTTATCTGATTTTTGATTGGATGTTTTAGTGTTTAAAAATGTAACTGCTATTCTATCTTTGTTGGTCTGATGAAGCGGATGTTATTCCGAGAAAGCGCTTACCTACTACAATAAAGGACATATTGATTTTCACTTCTGTGTGGAACCAGATTATTTTTCTTTATCTTGTATTCTCTGGTTTTTGCATCTGATTCCTTATTTGGTTCAAGGACTGTTTTCGTTTGCCATATGATAAAAAAACTGTGCTAATGTAATATGTGCATCTGAGAGAGTCCATGCCTCACTGACATCCTACATTGATTCATACATTGGCTGTTGCTTTTGTTCTCTCTGTTATACAAATGTTTCCCTGTGCATCTTATATTCCATAGCAATATTTCTAAATGTACTTGTCTATGTGTATTCATGCCTCTTTTGAATACTTTCTCTTGTGGTGTATTATGGTCGTGTATGTGACACCCGTGCCATGGCCCAGCAATCAAGGAGCCTCAATCCTCACCACTAACACCAGAGAGGGCGTCTCGTATTTGAGGAAAGGATAGCAAATACACACAGTAAAGTGCAATTTCCCTTAAGAGCACACAGAGATCACAGTCAGTCCGGGGCTGGTCGCTCCCTTGCTCCCCAGGTCCCCAATAAGACTCCCCACTGGCACAGCTATATGGTCCAGATCTCAGCCAGGGCAAGCTAAAATCTCCAGCACCCTGTGTTTCCAACCAGTGCTTTGTGTCCCTGCCCAAGTAGCTGACATACACACACTTTGAGATAAGAGTGTATGCAACCACACAGACACTTCTGTGGAAGGCTGGCACAGGTTCTCCAGCTGTGCCCCTTTTACCCAGACTATACGGTAGTACCACTTGCCACCACCCAGCTAATAATTATCAGCTACTCAAAGGCACTTAAAATGGTGTCCAATTATTACTGTGAAATATTATTATCCAATTGGTAGCATAGCCCAGGGCTAAACCTATTAGAGTGGCCTTGTACAGCTTTACCAAAGGCATGCAAGTACTCTTAAGAGCTTAAATTATCTCTACACAAAACTGCCACAGTTAAAAGGTTTTAAAACATTTAATAATAAATAATTAAAACCACAAGACAATACTTTCTACTACAGAGTCAGTGCTAGTCAAGAGTTCTGAGATCACACAGAAATTCTTAAAATAAATCAGTAGTACAGTTCTGACATGACAGAAAAACACTTAGTCTAAACTTTCTAGTTTCTAGCTATTCTGAAAGAAAACACAAGTCTAGGATAACTTACATGTGAGCAAGAGGCAGTTCTGTGAGTTGGATGATCCAGACAAAAATGCTTAATGCCTTCTGATTCTCTCTGTTTAATTTGCTATTGCAGTTCTGATAAACATTACATCACTTGTTTTCAATTTCCAGGAGTTCCCAGGCTGCACATTAACTGCATTTACATTCTTAACATCTCCCTTTTGTTATCTTGCAGCTGGTCAGGAACAGAGCAAAAAAATACATCTGCATGTTTAAATCTAGCAATTTAACTTTTGGTTAAAACAATAGAAAGAATTTCTTCATCTAGACTTTTCAGCACAACTACTACTTCAGAGGGTCACTACATGCTTTACTTTGGTCAGTAGAGTGCACTGTTGTCACATTTATTTCCAGTTCCACATGTAACAGTATTTCTTTACCTTTAAGACAACAAGCCTGTAGTTTACATTCATATTTACAAATGACATAATTATCTGCAAAATTCTATCCGGCTATTCTGGCAGCCTTTACCCTTCTGTACCAGTCTTCACAATGTACATGAACTTCCATTGTCAGTGTCAAAGGTAATGATATTGAAAACAGGTATATGCATTTTGTTTGTCTGATACCACCTTGACTATTCCCCTGAAAGGTATGTGTTAGTCACTTATTTTCTGAGTACTCTGTTAGTATGCCTTGTTAATGCCCTCTCCCAGTTTATATATCACATCCCTCCCTTCCTAGAGAACTCAAGCTAGTTTTTCAAGTGACCCTTGAGAAACCCTGCTTGAGAGGGTTAGGTCTATCTGACTGTACCTCACCCCATTCCCTGTCTTGAGAGCCCATCTGCATTGGCATTGCTACTCCTACTGCAGTGCTACAGTGACATATCATATGCTTGCAACCCCAGGCTCCATCTTAGCAACTTGGCATTTTGCTGGCTGGCTTTGTTTAACCATGTTAGGGGGTTGTGATCTGTCATAACAGTGAATTTCCTTCCCTACATATAAGGCTGGAGTTTCTGCAGTGCCTACACTATGGCTAGATATTCCTTTTCTACAGCTGCATAGCATTCTTTCCTGGGTTGGAGCCTACAACTAAAATAAACCACTGGGTGCTCTTCTCCCTCTGAAGAAATCTGGCTAAGTACAGCCCCCACCCCATGGTTTGAAGCATCCAACTGCACAACAAATTATTTGCTGTAATCTGGACTGGCTAACACAGGGGGTCCTCCCAAAGCTTCTTTAAGCTTCTGGAATGCCTGCTCACATGCTGAGGTCCACACTACCTTATCTGGATTGTTCTTCCTTGCCAGGTCTGTGAGGGGAGCAGCTGTGGTACTATAAGTGGGGACGAACTTTCTATAGTACCCTGCTGTCCCTAAAAATGCCCTCACATGCTTTTTAGTTACAGGTGCAGGCCATGCCTAAATGGCTTCCACTTTGGCAGTTTCTGGCCTTATCTTACCACTCCCCACTCTCTGTCCTAGGTAGAAGACCTCTGCCATACCCACCTGAAATTTGTTCGGCTTAATGGTCACTCTGTAGTTTGCCCAGCACCTCCCTGACATGCTGAGGGTGCTCTGGCCAGGAAGGGCGGTAGATGGCAATATCATCTAGGTAAGCAAAGGCAAACCCTCCTGCTTCTGCTAGGATATGATCTACCAGCCTCTGGAAAGTCACTGAGGCATTCTTCATCCCAAAGGGCATCTTTGTGAACTCATACAAGCCAAAAT
This sequence comes from Protopterus annectens, assembly GCF_019279795.1. Taxonomy (NCBI): domain Eukaryota; kingdom Metazoa; phylum Chordata; order Ceratodontiformes; family Protopteridae; genus Protopterus; species Protopterus annectens. The sequence goes on along the minus strand of NC_056749.1, from coordinate 843,670,233 downwards.
GAGTCACAAAGGCTGACTTCTCTCTAGCACTGGGAGTCAAGGGCATCTGCCAGTAACCCTTGGTAATATCAATGGTTGTAATATACTTAGCCCCACCCAAATGGTCTAGGGCTTCATCTGTCCTAGGCATGGGGTAAGCATCTGACTCTGTGTGACTATTTAATTTCCTGTAGTCCACACAGAACCTGGTGCTGCCATCCTTCTTTGGCACTAACACCACTGGGGAGGCCCAGGGACTGTTGGACTCTTGAATTATGCCTAGTTCCAACATCGCCTGTACCTCCTCCCTCAGAGTCTGTTTTACTCTCTCGGGCACTCTATAAGGTGCCTGCCTAATAAGCTTTTTGGGTCCTGTATCCACCTGGTGCTGCACCAGGTGGGTGAACCCTGGTTTCCCAGTGAACATGTCCCCAAATTCCTGCAACACTGCTCGGATTTCTCAAACCTGGGTAGGAGATAGCTGCTGGGACATTGCTATCCCTTCCACTGAGGTGTCAGCCTGAACCTCACTGATGAGATCAGTCTCCAGATCTCCCTCAGACTCCTCCTGCAATGCACTGCAAATGCTCAGCACAAGGGCATCCCTATCATGATAAGGTTTCATCATGTTAACATGGTACAAGCTGTGCCCCTACCATCTGCCTAGCAGTTCCCCCATGTTGTTAACATCACTTACCTTTCTTACCACCTTGTAGGGTCCCTCCTAAGCTGCTTGCCCATGAGTTCCTTGAGCCTTGTCCTGAGATTTAGGGCGTATGCTACAACAGACTCCTTGTGAGACTTACACTCACCTTCCCAATCATCTCAAATTAAATTTAGAGGTCCCCTCACCCTATGCCCATACAGCAACTCAAAGGGTGAAAAAACTGTGGATTCCTGGGGAACTGCTCTGTAAGCAAACAAGAGATGGGGCAAATATTTGTCCCACTCTCTCTTAAACTGATTGGCAAATGCTGGTAGCATGGACTTGATTGTAGAGTTTAACCTCTCAACAAGACCATTATTCTAGGGATGATAGGGGGTGGTCTTCATGTGCTTCACCCCACAGGACTTCCACAGACAAGCCAGCAGATTTGACATGAAATCGGCATCTCTGTCAGACAGTATTTCTTTTGGGAAACCTACCCTGCTGAAAATCTCTAACAAAGCATTTGCCACCTTCTCTGCCTCAACGGAGGACAAAGCCACTGCCTCAGGGTATCATGTAGCATAATCCACTACCACTAGGATATATTTTTTCCCTGTGGAACTTGGGGTCCTTAGAGAACCCACAATATCCACAGCTACCCTCTGAAATGGCTCCTCAATCATAGGCAAAGGCATCAAAGGAGCTCTCACCTTGTCTCCTGCCCTGTCATCCTTTTGGCACTGCTCACAGATCTTGTAGTACCCTGTTACATCTCTGAAAATTCCAGGCCAATAGAAGTTCTGCATAATACACCTCTTTGTGTGTTTTATGCCCATATGACCTGCAAAGGGAATATCATGGGCTATGGCTAGAAGCGCCAGACAGAAGGCTCTAGGCACTACCAACTGCTATACTCTCTAACCTTCTAGCCCTCCCTCAGGGGTCCACTCTCTGTATAGTAACCCTTTGTCCCAGTATACAGATCCCCCTTTCCTTGAGAATCAGGTGCCTCCCTAGCTATCTGCCTCAGGCCTTGCAATGTAGGGTCTGAGAGCTGAGCCTGTCTCAACTCTCTCCTTGTAACCCTTCCCAGCTCCCCTTCCACATGAAGTCTGGCATCCTCTGACAGTGGTGTCTCACTGTCAGCCTGGGTACTACTACTCACCTCCACCTTTGCAGTCACTCTGCCCAAGGGACCATCAGTATCCACAAGCAGCTGTGACTCACCTTCAGTTTCACTGCTACAGAGTATCTCCTTCCCTGAAGTAACAACCTCACCAGTCCTGGCTGCAAGCATGCAGTCTGTCTAGGTCTCCCCCAGGCTACAAGACTTACCTGCTTGTCTCCAAGCCTGACTGCATGTAACTGCACAAGCACAGGGTACTGCACTATCAAAATCATTCCCTATCAGGACATCTGCAGGTATATCCTCAAACACACCTACCTGCTGGCTTCCTTTTCCACCCTCCCAGTCAAGGTAAACCCTAGCCAAAGGTATTTGGAATGCGATCCCTCCTAAAGCCCTGACTGGAGTAGACTGCCCAGGCAAGTAGTGCTCCTCTGTACCCATTGCAGGCTTTACAATGGTTATATCAGAGGCTATGTCTCTCTTGGCAATGGCCTCTTTGCCATTCACTACAATAGGATATAGCATCTGGTGGTAGTTTGGTACCCTTGTTGTCCCAAGACAACCTACTATTGGCATTTTGTCTTTCCCACTTACTGGCTCCCTCACCTTTGTTTCCCCACCTTGCCTCTGTGGACACCTGCATGCCACATGGCCCCACTGGTTGCATTCAAAACATTTAACCCTAGCTCCTGGACTTGTACCTTGACTACTGGTTTCCCCTGCTACTGGCAGATTCTGTTGTGGCAGTCTGTGCTTCCCACCATGGGTTCCTTTAGACCCATGAGCAATACTGGGGGTTCCCTTCCTGTGCAGGGCTGCCCTGTTTGCCAGGTATAGGTCTCCCTTCTTCCCCAACTCATCTGAAGTAGCAGATCCTCATGTCCTCAGACAAGGTGCTAAGGGATTGTTCCCTCACCAAAATGCCTGGCAGCCCTTCAAAAGTGTTGACCTGACATCCACTCACCCACCTATGGAAATAAGTG
>NC_056749.1:843522493-843662493 GCF_019279795.1 Protopterus annectens | reverse complement strand
ATTATCGATGATGAACTCAAGTTCAACCTACACATACTCCAATGTATAAAAAAACAAACCAGAAACTAGGTCTGCTATATCGGAACAAAAAATTCCTAACCCCTGAATTTAGACTTACCCTGGGCCAGGCACTCCTCCTCCCCTCCCTCTTATACACCGCCCCAGTTCTTACCAATATCCAGGCCTCCACTCTAAACAAACTGTAACAGACTTACCATAAAACAGCCAGATTCATTACTAACTCCCCATACAACTCACACCATTGCATTTCTTTAAACTCTCTTCAATGGCTTGCACTTCCCCAGTTTCTGCTATCTTATCAATTTCATATGCTACACTCTATTCTTTATAAACCCTCCTTCTGTCCATCTTTATCTTCCTTAGTCTCCATCTACATCCCATCCCAGACCCTCCATACTTCTAACCAACAATTACTTGATATCTACCACCCAAAAAGGTCAGTAGGCAAACTACTCTACAAACACTCCCTTGCCCATGCTCGAGACAAACTTCCCCTTGACTTACATTGAATCTCCCACACCTCACACTTTAAAAATGAACTAAAAGCTTATTTTCTCAATTCCAGAACCTGCCCTTGCCATGACCCTACCTAGTCTTCCTTCCCTTTATGTACCCTCAAAAGGACCATACTTAGTACCTCATTACACCTCTCTCTCCAATGTGTCTACTATGCATTTGCACAATTTTATACAAACTAAAAAGTTAATTGTTGACCTATTGAACTATATCAATGTAAAATTGTTACTTAGCTTCTTTTTAATGCAACTTTAACTTTATGCATGTATCCCAACATATGTGAATAATTTTGCTATAACTGCTATTATATCAATATTGTTTAAAATTGTACTTGTTTTAAAATGTATTACTGGAGCTTTTCTCCTCGGGTCTCCACTGAAAATGGGCCACAAGCCCAGTTGGACAAACCCGGTTAACAAATGTCAATAAATAAATAAATATAAATATAATATATCCGTGCAGAAAGTTCAACCCAGGTATGCATGTTTTATTTCCCTATTATCACCTACACTATTCCCCTGAAAGATACTTGGCAGGGAGGCATCTCTTGAATACTGTTACCACACCTTGCTATAATTTTTGCTTTTGAATGTATTATTTAACAATAATGGGTTCAAATTCAGGTATATGCATTTTGTTTACTAATAGTAAATGTTTCATACCCCAGACATGTGTTATTCCACTCATCTCTGCTTAGAGTGCTTCTGTTGCATGCCTTGTTACTCCTGAGGTCTGGGACATGTCAGTGACATCAGCAAGGGTTAAGTGTTTTGACTAATTTTGTGATTTTACTGCTAATGTGTTATATTTCCCACAATTTTAGTTATCCAGTCATGCTTTTGCCCAGTATATGGGTTACGTTGACATTGTCTTGACGTAATTTATTTATCCGGATTCTTATACCACTGTTGTGATGGCCCTTTGAGAGTTATGTGTTATTAATGGCTATGTACATGATCTCTGTATATCTGCAAGGATGTGTGAAGTCTTGTGTTGAATGTATATTGTGACTGCTTCAAACAGTACCCTTGTTAAGGTGTTTGTATGATGTTTGTCATGTGGTACTTCTGGGTTGACTACCATTGAGATCTGTTATCTGCTTTGTTTTCTTGTACTCAGTCTGCACAAGTGAAGCATTTCACAGGTTTGTGCTTTTATGACCCATTGCACTTTGATGTCTGGTGTCTCATATTAACATTACATGGTGGTTATGTTTGGAAGTGGACTACAGAACTGCATTGACCCACATTGGGACAAAGCATTGTCCCACTTATAACCTACGTTTATGGCATACTGCGGCTGCATGGCTCAGACACTGTTGTTGTGAGGTATAAATATGTCATGACATCATACTAATTGTTTACTGATATATCCCGCATCCTCCTGCACATCGTGTTCGCCTATCCTGAGTGCCACATTTTTTTCTTCATTGTTATAGTTTTACAGGTTCCACTAGGGCCCTTACAAAGCCTAGCCGCACACCCCAAACCATTTCGGTCCAGAGTATCATGGGCATCTATACAGGAAAGCATGTCAGTAGGTAGGTAATTGAGAATTTGTATGGGGGGTGTTACATATGACAATGCTTTTCTAATTGACGGGCTCTGTCCATAAGGGATATGGGGGCCAGACCGGGGGTAAATTTATGATTTCTCATCCAATTGTCAAGGTTTTGTTTGAATAGAGTTAGGGATGAACTCTGTTTTACATGGATGAGAAGCTTATTCCATTACACCAGAGGTACCAGTATGATTCTATCATAGTCCATGTAGGTGTAAATGACCTGAGCTGTACATCCCTGGGCTATATGAACTGTTCAGGAGGCAACTAGGGATGTTGTCAGGACCCACAAAAGCAGTGGTCCTGGCTTTAGCATGTGCTTCCAGCATCATTTGCCTGCTAACATTTGGAGGTAGCATCTTGTAGGGGACTTCACCTGCTGGAGCTGGGGGGAATGGAGGGTGAAGTTTGAACTAAGTTTTTCAGGCAGCAGATTTACTATGTCACCCTGATCAGTGCAGGTGGTAAGGTCCACCACTTCTGCACACTGATGTGTGTTAGTTTTAAGATTACAGACATAGCTGAAGAAGACCTTGTGATTGTCCTATACCTGTGAGGCTATTCTGACCTCATAGTGTGCCCACTTAATTAGACCTATAAGTTTCTTGTTTAGTTCTCTAAATGAGCATTTATCTTTAAGGGAGTTACTCTTCTAGATTTTGGCCATGAGTTTTCTTCTTTTATTATATACCCTGTTTAAGTGAGGATTTCACCAGTGAGGTTTGTTTTTGGTGTTTACCTTGGGTTTAATTCTGGTAAGTATGGCATCCTCCATGCAGTCATTCAGTGTTTGTATAAAAACCCTTGAGACTAATCCTGGAGAAGTAGCTGTGTGTGGTCTTGGGGTTAGGAGGAGCCCTGAATTTTGACAAACTGTGAATTAATACAATATAGTTTGCCTTAGAATAGTTCCTAACTGTTACTGGTTTAGCTGAGTTTTCCAGTTTATTCTCACTTCAAAGAAGACAGCTTTGCCATGTTGGTGAATACCCATTCCAATATGTTTGGTCCTCTGGTTGGAGCATGCGCTATCTGTTCCATGGTATTTGTTTTAATAAAGTCCAGGAAGTATTGTGCCAATGAGTTTGAGGCAGTGGAAGTTTCCCAGTCTATAGAGGGGTAGTTAAAGTCACCCATGAAAAGGGTGTTTGGTTGGATTGCAAACATCTCTAGTATGCTTAAGTAAGAGTAATGAGAATTCAGGGGCATAGATGGTGAGAGACCTCATTTCAGGTGACTTGCAGATGGATGAGCTCTGTGGTATCATCCTGTTTGACCAACATAGAGGTATGTTTGTTGCTAATGTAAATCAAGGCACCTCCACCTTTGACCTTAGTCTGTGCTTGTGTTGGTCGAAATGTGTAGAAAACTATGTAGCTTTGCACTGCTGGAGTACTTTCTATGGCTTTAAAGTAAGTCTCTGTCATGGCACAGATGTCTACATTCCCCAGAGTGAGGAGGTCTTGAAGGATGTGGAGTTTTTTATTAAGTCTCCTAGCATTCAGCATTAAAAACTTAAAGTTGCTTGGTGACTTTTCTACTTTCTTTGTAGTTTTCCCTTCTTGGCATTGTCTACAAAAGATTCTAAGGTAGTGGATAAAGGTTTAATCAATATCCAAAAGCCTGAGGAGGAGGGGGTGACAGGTGTAGTACATCCTTGGCAAAGCAACATGGTCTGTTATTGATGTCCTCCTATGCTGACAGATATCGGATCACCCTGGAGCGACACCAGAAATTAATCCAGTTATTAAAATCAATCAATTTATATTCACACTGTGACACCATCCTTGGTGAAGGTAGATTGCCTTTCAGTCCAAGACTCATACTTACCTGTGGCACATATTCCAAGAGATCCAGTGTATCTCTTTTTATACAGTCCAGTGAAGTACGCCTCCGGTCATTTACACAAATATGGACTATGACAGAATCATATTGGTACCTGGGTGGGTGCAGTAACTTGAGTGCATATGTGATATTGCAGATCTTAGTACCAGATAAGCAATTAACTGCTGCTGTTCCTCCTGACATTTGTTGGTGTCTGGCATATCCTACTGGATTGCAGTCACTAATGACAAATCTTTGGGTTTCAGACTTCATATCATTATGAAAAATGAATGCTAGTACCACATATGATATTCTATCTACTTTCACAATGTATACAAACGTTATTTACAAGTTGCCCTAATTTTCTGTCTTTGTCCACACATTTTGTATGTTTGCCCAATAGTCTTGCATTGGAAAGTTAACAGATGTGCCTGTGTATAAATCAAAAATTTTATTAATGGCCTTATTCTTTTTAATATTGCTCACTTCCATGACTGTTTTGTTATGTATATCACATTGCAAGTAATATTCAACATCTCTGTGATTCGGTCAATGAACCCTGCACCATCCTCCATTGCCTGTCTGTTGCTAGGCTTTCCCTTGCTAATAATTCCTTGTTTTACTCATTTGATGCCATTGATTACAACACACACACACACACACACACACACACACACACACACACACACACACACACACACACACACACACACACACACACACACACACACAGACTAATGTATTCTGAGGCACTTAAAAGCAATATAAACAACAAAGAGCATGCAGATGGCCCATTCTCAAAGTTAAGATTCAGCAAGCCCCAAGGCACTCAGAAAAAACACCACCAAACACCACACATACTGACACTCAGTTAATCCCCAAATATTAAGCCCCTATGACAAGCAAACACACTTCCCAGGACTCTCATCATAGGGGGCTCCATTGTAAGATATACTGATGCCCCTCTAAACAGGCTGAACAGGAAGAAGAGAACTGTTGGTTGCTTATCTGGTGCCAGAATCCACTAAATCATGCACACACTCAGGTCATTACACCAGAGGTACCAGTATGATTCTATCATAGTCAATGTAGGTGTAAATGACCTGAGCTGTATATCCCTGGGCTATATGAAGATTGACATTGTGGACCTTTCAGACTATGCATCTCAGGCTGGTATAAACCTAGCATTAATCAACATATTGCCATCACAGAAGATGATGCCATAATATAAGGGAACAAATGATTGATTTCAAAACCTTGCTGCCTTTCTGATATTATTCTAAAAGTATCTAATATTTGTCAGGCTTGGGAGGACATTTTTAGCAGACCACATTGCTTTGCCAAGGATGGTCTGCCCCTTTCTCCTCTAGGTTTCTGAATATTGGGTAACACTTTATCTGCCCCATAGTGCCTTTTGTTGGCAATGCCAAACTGACAAACCTACCAACATAGCAAATCCAACTCAACTCAACCTCATTGCCAGGAGCCTAAATACATCTCACACTTGAGAATACAGACATCTGAGATGTGATTTAAAGAGACAACGTACCCCAGCAGTGCAAGGTTACAGTGTCTTCTGCACTTTTAGACCACTAGCTGCACAGACAAGGGCTAAAGGAGGAGGTGTTTCAATATGCATCAATAACAAGCATACCTCTAGGGTCATCAAACAGGATGACATAATGGAGTTCCTACACATTTAGATCATCATTTACAAACCCCTGTACCATATCCTAGCCATGCATAGGTCACCATCCATGTCCCAAGAAGACCTCAATGCATACTTGTACCACTGGAGAAACTTACCATTCAACCTCACATCCTACCCATGGGAGACTTTATTTACTCCTCTGCAGACTGAGAATCATACATGGCCTCAAATCTACAACCACAGAGATTCCTGGACTTCATAAATACAAACACCCTTTACAAAATAGTGAATATGCCCACTAGAAGCTCCAACATACTGGATCTCGTGCTCACATATATGGGAGAATGTTGCATCCCTCCAATGTCTTATCCTCCCTGATAAGGTCAGACCATAAAGTTTTCTACTTCAAGATCAAAATCAACTCCATAATCCCATTAAAACCTGTAAAAGTTAGGAACTATTCCAATGCAAATTACATTTTTATTAAGTGATGGATTTTCAGAATTCAGTGTCCCTCCAAACCCTGAGAACACAGCAGCCTATGCAGAATTATTCTCAGAAATGTTGCACAGGCATGTGAATGGCTGCATGTAGGCTGCTGTACTTGTCAGAGGTAAGCCTAAGAAAGAGTCACCCAAGACACAAACCATTCTGGTGGCATCCCAAATTATAACGGATATACAACAAAATGGTTAAGGTATTCACCTTAATGACACAAGATGCATGGTTTGATTTGCCCATGAGATAACTGACTAGGCTTAAAATGGCCCTCAAGGGCAGTTAGCCTAGTACTAATCTATGAACTTATAAAAGAAAAAATGATGGCAAAAATTAGGAAGGGTTATTCCTGTTAAGATAAAAACTCTCTACTCAAACTAAATAAGCAACTAAGAGGGCTGATTAGGTGAAACAAAGCCAACTTTGAGGTTAAGATAGTTTCAAAGATGAAAAGTAACCATAAGGCCTTTCTCAGCTATGTCAGAAACTTCAAGGGCAGCATACAGCAATGTGCTGAACTGGTGATTAATGGTGCCACATTCACTGAGCCTGGCAATATAGCAAACTTGTTAGTGTACAAATTTCATTCCAACTTTACTCGCCCCTCAACCCCAACCATCACACACAAAATATCCTCAAACTTGACCTCCCAACTATAAAGGAGGAGCATGTACTGGCTGTGCTTGCCATAGCCAAGAAGACAGTCTCAATGGGCCTCAATAACATCCTAGGGTACCTCCTGAACAGTCTAAAATATGACATACGAAGACCACTGGAAGCATTATTTAACAACAGCCCTATGCATGGAGAACTGCAATGGTCATCCCCGCTTCATAAGACAGGACCTTCAACAGATCCTAGAAAAAACAGACCCATTAGTCTGATTAGTCTTATGTCCAAAGCCATGGAAAGAATTATCAAGGAAATTATCAATAAGGATATAGGAGACCTCCAGACACTGGATTCATCCCAGTTTGGCCTTGTCAAATAAAGATCATGCTTATTGAACCTGGTGGACATCTTTGAAAAAGTCACTAAGGTAATGGATGAGGGGAAAACGATGCATACTGTCAATCTATATCTGGCTAAAGCATTTACAGAATACACGGGTAACCTTAAGTCCAAAGGAGCAACACAAAAGGAATCCTTAACGCAAGTTTTATTTTTTACAAAAGGCAAGCGTTTTTGCCACAATTATTAAAGTAGCTTCATCAGAGGTAAAAACAACTGCCAAAACGACCAGATTTTAAATGAAAATACAGGAAGTGACTCCAAAAAACGTCACATCCATATAACATACACTTTTCAAAACAAAAAAACAAGTAAAACAGATTATCAAACTAGTGGAAAACCAGTAGGAGCACACTAAATATTAAATAAAATAACTAACCTAATGTTCCTACAAAACCATTAGTTTCAAAATAAAATCAGTTCGGCAAATACAATATAAAAACCTAAACAGTGCGTACAAAGCATTATAATAGGTAAATGTATTAATAAATATAAATTTATATTAATTTATTAATAATGAAAGAGCTAGCAGCAATAATAAAGAAGTGAACATTCCTTCCTATCCTAAAACAACAAGTTGGTAACTAACATAGATCCAAAGGCGCCGTAAAATGAATACATATAAGGCGCCTGGATTAATAAAAACATTATTAATAAAAAAATACTACTAGACCAAAATATCCAATAGAATCAAGGGAATAAAAGGTGTTAAACAATTTAAACACTCAATAAATATATACTACCTCAGATAACTCCTAAGTTTTAGGACAGCAGAAATATTACAATTTTCGTTCAGACCTGGAAACTTGAATGCATCTAATTTAAGTTGCCGTTCAAGTTCTCGGTTCTCTAAAATCAAAGAGGAAGGACCCCCTCTAATACTAACAGGAACATGATCAATTGCCATAAAGTGGAAACTGTGCCCTGGATTGTTGCTAATGTGTTTAGCCAAGGCGTTGTTACTCTTATTGTTCCTTATTGCATAGGCATGTTGGTAAATACGCTCACGGACCTTACGGTCCGTGTTGCCTATGTAAAAAGCCGAACAACAATCACATAGGGCAACATAAATAACGGATTTAGTCTCACAGTTTAATTTATAATAAATCTAGTACTTTCTGTTTCTAACTGTGAAAGCATTTCCTGTTTTAACCATTCTGCTCCAATTGCAGAAACCACATGGAAACAAACCTTTCTGTCTACTAAAAAAGAGTTTGGTCACATTCCTCTGTAGTAATTCTTTAAGATTACTACCCCTTTTATAAACTACTCCAGGCCTGGTACCCAATTTCTCAAGTAAAAAAGGATTACTAGAAATAAAATGCCAGTTCTTACATATAATGGACCAAATAGACTGGGAATTGCTGTTGAACGTAGTGATGAAACTCAAAGCAAAACAACATTCACCCCCATTGGTAGGTGACCCAGATTCCAAAAATGTTCACTTCTTCTTTATTATTGCTGCTAGCTCTTTCATTATTAATAAATTAATATAAATTTATATTTATTAATACATTTACCTATTCTAATGCTATATTGTATTTGCCGAACTGATTTTATTTTGAAACTAATGGTTTTGTAGGAACATTAGGTTAGTTATTTATTTAATATTTAGTGTGCTCCTACTGGTTTTCCGCTAGTTTGACAATCTGTTTTACTTGTTTTTTTGTTTTGAAAAGTGTATGTTATATGGATGTGACGTTTTTTGGAGTCACTTCCTGTATTTTCATTTAAAATCTGGTCGTTTTGGCAGTTGTTTTTACCTCTGATGAAGCTACTTTAATAATTGTGGCGAAAACGCTTGCCTTTTGTAAAAAATAAAACTTGCATTAAGGATTCCTTTTGTGTTGCTCCTTTGGACTTAAGGTTACCCGTGTATTCTGTACTTTTGGTTTTCTTTTCTTTGGTTCCAGTTTGTAGTGGCTAAAGCATTTGATACAGTACCTCACTTGGGCATTGCAAATGAACTTATAGAACTAGGTATAAACCCCTTTATAACATGCTGGATGGCTAGCTGGCTCACTGATAGAACACAGATTAGAATCAGTGAGGCTGCCTCTACAAAGAGGTCAGTCACCAGTGGAGTCCCCCAGAGCTCTGTGCTAGGCCCACTCCTCTTTGGCATCTACTTTTCAGATTTCAAAGACAATCTTAAAGGCTCTGGCTAACCAAGTTCAGAGATAATTGCAAACTGGGAGCAGTCATTGAATCCCCCCAAGTTGAGAACACCCTTCAGGAAGGTCTAATACAGACAAACCCCTGGTGCCAAAGCCATGATTTAAAACTCAATACCAAGAAATGTATTATAGTACCTTTTGGGAAGTCAGCCACCATGGGAAGCTATTTCATTAGTCAGAGATCTTGGAACTAATGTAGACAGTAACCTAGTCTTCTACCCACATGTGTCCAAGGTAGTAAGAAAATCCTTCCATGTTGGTGAACTATGTTACTGGCTTGGTATTTGTGTCCAAAGAGGTCATCATACCACTGTACTCAGTCCTCATCAACTCATCATAGAGTATAATGCCCCTTTGATATGTATCTGACCAGACACATGGAGCAACAGGAATATCCACAAAGGTTCCTTACAAAAAGAATACAGGAAGTAAGAACAATATCCTGTGCTGATCACCTCAAAGCCCTGTCTTTTAACAAGGTATCATACAGACTTCTGAGAGCTGATCTTTGCCTCGCATACAAGGCATCCCTGGACCCTGTTTTGATGAACTATGTGTACATCTGCTAAAGAAACAACATCAGAACTAATAGAATAAAAGACCTAAATTTTGTTTGCAACATAAATAGGACATGTTGGAGAGACATATATATTTCCCAGAGAATTCCCATTCTCTGGAACTGGCTCCCCATCCATGTGAAGCAGAGTTCCTCCATATCACTGTTTAAGTGGAACTTGGACCAATAGATGGGTAATCAGAAATTAACGCCTGGTCTGGCACCTATGTCTCTGATGGACAGAGGCAGTCAGTAAATCGCCACTATATAAATCAAATGTGTGTGTCACATTTGGAGTGCATGGCCAGGCTTATAAGGACCCTAGTGGTTGTTAGCCTAGTATACATCCATGAGACTATGAACCTATGAACATCCTCACTACAGACCTGTGCACATGCACTTACTTTGGATTATGTGATTTGTCATGCACAAATAGCTGAGAAAATTAGACTAATAGTATATAGTACGGTGTTGGCTATTGATATTGCACCTATATGCAGTTAAAAGCCAATAAACTATGAGAGTTTCAACATATACACAGACCGAGTAAAAACAGACACAAAATGTAAAAATATATATGAAATTCAAAGGGGTAATGTGAGTAGATAGTGGTTAATTGTAAAGAGTCAGCTGTCACATGGCAAATTGCTGCTTTGGTAGGTGGAAGGGTGAGGCAGAGAAAGATGAGACAGTGGCATAGATGTGGGAGTAGTTAGAGCAATGTGCCACAGATGGACTTAGAACTGTAGTACTGTAAGAGTTATACATGTTAGCAGCAGCGGGAGTACATTTAGTAAGTTTATGTTATTGGAAGTTGAGTGAAGCCAATCAGGTGATGAGAGTTTGCTCTCTGAATGTGCTGCATGTGGGTTGTATTACAGAGATCAGTGGAGAGTGATTACCACAGTTTGGGTGCTGAGACAGAGAAGGCATGTTCGTTGTATGAGAATGAGTTTATTGTCTAACTGGCACTTGGGAACAATTGATTTGTGAGCTAAGTTGATGCAAGGTCTCTTTGATGACCTGTCTGTTCCTGAGAGGAGTGGTGGATTCATCCCTCAGGGTTTTTTAAGTAAAGCAGAGTAATGATAACAGCAGATCAGCTCCTGCCTCTACAGAGTCAGGTGACTGCACAATGATAGCGATGCTCTAACATTTTCTTTTTGTCTGGGGTCACAGTATTACTTGGGCAAAACATTGCTTTTGTACACATACCATATAAAACCATTTGTGTTACAGCACTGATCCTTATAATGAACACACTACAGCTGTGTAAGCATTCTTAGCATAGCAGCAGATGTTCATATAACAGGATCAGATGTGCAGTTTGGGTTTCCTCCCACCTTCCCCCATGTTGCTCCTGTATCTCACCCTATCTGTCTTTGGAGCCTAGGTAGAAATGATTGCTGTGGCAGGGGGGTCCCTTCCCTGTCCACTTTGGGTCGAATGGCAGGCAGGCCCCTCTGTAGTGAAGCGTGTTCTAATAAGAGCTTGAATGTCTTTCTTGGGGTTCTTATGTACCCTTTGTGATCTCTTGCGCCAAAATGAATTATAGATTAGACAGGCAGCTCCTCTGTTTACTGTCAGGTGCCATACTGATATCCTTAACATTGTGAGGTGACTAGCTCCACTCTGGGGATGTACAACAGTTCTGAAGGAGAACAAGAATCCCCTATAATACTAAATACGACCTAAAAAATAATAGAAATAGCTGATCCAATAGAAGTATGATACCAGAAGAGTACAATTTATTCATGTTTGAGTGCATTATCAACAACAAAAATAAACATTAATGGAGAATGAAAGAAGGCAATAAAAAGTCCCACCATTAGTGCGAGAAGTTTAAACAATACAATGGCAGAAACCTGTAGGATACAGGAACATACTATTATTAAGTTCAGCATGTCAAAAACCTCTGCTATCATCTTTATAACTGATGCCTTCCAGTGTATTCATTACATCGTGGCAGAATAAAAAACAATGTAAAAAATGTCTCACAATGAAAAATTACTTTATTTTAACAGCCATGCAGTACAGATTATGCAAAAACACGTCTTAACTCTGGACTGTCAATCTAAATTATAATAGGTTTTACATGGTTGAACAGAAGTGAAGATTATGGCAGCTCATGCATCTTGAGCAGAAACACATAAAGAAAACAGCTGCTGTGGTTATGATCATAGCAGCTTTAGGTCGAAGTATTTCATTCCAGGTTTTATTATATTTATCAATGTGAAATGCATTGACATTACAGATTCCTAACCATTTCAAAAGTTAAATTTCTGCTCTGAACTTTTTTTTTGTTCAGTAAGAAAAAAACAACACATTGGTCAGATAGCCTCATGTAGCTAATCTTTTGTGAATAATATCTGTCTTATCTATGAACAGTGAATGGAAACACGTTATTCTATGAAAGATTTACAGCACGTACAGCGATAGTTGAGGATACTTTTTCTCCAGTGTTGTGCGACAGTTCAGGGGTGTAAAGAGCGTTCCCCTACATGGGGGAGGGGTGCAGGGAGGCTTTCTCCCTGCAAAAAAAAGTATTTTTTAGATTTCTTTTGAAAGTGCTTTCAGCTAAACTTTTTTTCAGTGGATTTATGATTGACAGAACTACTGTAGATCTATTGACATGAATCCTTTATGAACACACAAAGGTAAGATAATTATTTCTGCCACATTCTCATGTTGTTGAAAGAACACTATAAACTGAAAAGCATAGATCAGTAACATAGTAGAAACATTTTTTTCACACAAAATAAATGCTTGTCTTCAGTGAAACATTTCCATATGGAAATTGTACAGGACTCTTTTCACATCAGGGTTTAGAACTTGGAAAGCCTTCTTGCTGAAGTTATTGTCATCGGATATAATGTCTTCTACAAACACGTATCAAAAGCATAGAAACCATGTAACAGAAATATTTCTGTCTGGACACCTGAGGTGCTAGATATTTCTAAGAACCTGTATACCTATGATGTAAGAATGAACTGGGGGGGTTAAAATCTTATGCAAGTAGAAAGATCAGACACTCTGACTTTGAATAATGATTATAAATTATTAGTACTAGAAAAAACTACAAAACTAATGCAAAATATGAGGGGAAAGAACAGAAAAAAAGTTCAAACCTTTATGGAAGGTACTAAATAGTAAATGTTCCAATATATTTTCTCATTTTGAATACAATTTGTTACTTAAATAGCTGTTAGGTTGCTTTAAAATGAGTAAACATCTTCAGAAGAAAACAGTAATTGAATGTGAATTTTCATTGCTAACTTAGCTACCAGCAGTGTCAGAAATGGCTTTAGATGATTGTCACTAGTGAACTGACACTGACCCCATGGGCAATAAATGAGAAAAATGGGTTGTGGATGGATGGATGGATAAACAGACAGATGAATGGATGGACGTCAATGCTGAGTTCTAAAGGTCAAGATTAACAAACTGGGATGCATTGGAATGAGAAACCTTTTGACTATGTGTCTCTTTTTGCACATGGAAAAGAAAGATGTCTTGAACAATTTGAATGAAGATTACTTTGCCTCTTCTTTGCTTCCAAAATACCTTCCAAATGGAAGGGAACAGGAGCGTGCATAAAGTAGGTAATGAATTTAAATTGTACTCAGAACACTTGTAACGAGAGTTTTGTGAATACTAATGAGGATAATAAAAAAGGTGGTGGGCAGGCAGTGACGGTGGTTACTCTGTTGGCCATCCACTCGTATGACTATAATTTGATTTAGCCTACAGGAGACTGTCATAGTGCTCAGATGTGATCTCTGGGGATGGACACATCTTGTTGTGACCAGATCCACAAGTAATTCAAAAGTATACCGTTTCCATGTCGAGCAGATGTCAGCAATGCATCTTTCATTGAATATGACACTGATTACCATGCACGCCCATGTCATGCCTTCTCTGAGTCATGCAACACTAGACAAGATCTCTGATGTCAAGTGATGAGAAGCTGGTATTTCAGGCTCAAGTTGACTGTACTTGAACTACATGGCCAAAGCCATGTCATTATTGCTTCATGTAGCAGCATTGTAACCAACAAATACATGAGATGCATCATTAATGCTTTTATGATGACCATCTGGGCAACCTTTTTCTGCCTGGCAGTCACTTCCAGGACAGTAAAAATAAACATTGCACAGACATCTCATGGCCAGGAGCTGCAGATTCCTCTGCAACAGCTACCTGAAGTATTGCAAACCCAGGCTGTTTGTGCACTGCTGCTGTATGAGCAAGAATAATACCATCCATATGGTTATCTTGACTGGAGTTGCTTGATCCAGAATCCTGTGACATCCCAGCAAATTCTACCTCTCAAATGCTAGTCAAGTCACTTATCACTATTGAAACAATGCAGGCAAGAGTGAACACTGACTGTGTCCCATGTGCCATCTGTTGTGTCCTGCAAACCCACTGCTTCATGCACCACCTACCTAGCTGGCACTGATGGTACCTCACTAGTATCCATCATTGCTATGATGTTGATAATATGTCCACTGCAGCCCTAGGGCCAGTCACTGATCCACTGTTGTATTGACCAGTACATGCACCTGGTAAACACAAGATGCATAGAAATCATGTATGATTATCAAACATTAGAAAATGTCATGTATGGCACACCTGCCATGTTAACAAAAATGGCTTTAACAATATCCATAGTGCACTTACCTCTTACTAAAGCAAACTCATGATGGAAGACCAGCAGAAGGACCTGCAATGACATTTGCACTGCATGAAAGAAGACGTGATAGTCAAACATACTGCCCAAGAGTGGCTCTGAGCTGAAAAAGTGGCAACAGCTGATGTGACACCCCAACCCTATGTAGAAATGAGAAGACAGAGGATGATGATGATTATTTGAATCCTCTCAAGGAAACATCCACCATCTTAGAAAGGTTGAATGTTTGTGTAGTTTTGATCTTAGTGTTACTATTTTGCTTCTTATTTTATCTGTAATTTTATTTTAGTTGTACAATGTTTATGCTTAAGCATCTGAGTATTTTTAGTAAATAAATAAAAATCCATCCCACGTGATACTTCCTGATTACATATTTCAAATTTAGATGCCACAAGCTACAGCCACCATTAGTTCAGGATATATAAGCCATATATTCTTTAAGCAGCCATTCTGACACTTACTATTACATTCTTGGAGACGACCTATGTCTAATTTGGATATTTTTGGCCGGGACTAACAATATTGTCACAACATACTACATACCATATCCCTATGGACATCATTGTAGTATGCACTGAGTTCTCATATAAGATTTCAACAATGAATGTTATGCATGGAATTACTCACAGGTGGTCAGGTTTGATCCTGAAGACAAAGCCACAGTGAACAGAAGAAAGTAGTAAAATCAGTAGGCCTTCCATCCTTTTACAAGTATTATACAGTTCTATACTATGTCAAAACATACATTGTATGTTTTAGTTGTAGATTGTTTTTGCATTGTTTCACTCAAGTAATGACATACCTCTCAACGTGCAGACATTGAAAACAGGAACAAAGGCCATTGAAAACAAGGCACATCCAGGCAAAAATCTAGCATCTAATTAGCATAAAATATGAATACCAAATAGAAAATAATTCTTCCTGATTCCAGTAGGAATGTGGGATAGTAGCCAGGAACAGGTCTATGTTCAGTCATCGAATGATGAATACATTGAACCTCTGCTCATCGAGCTTAAAACATTGAATGTTCACGTCAGTGAATGCTCAACCATCAAATATTTTACCCAGGGAAAAGGGACAGTGGACCAACATTCATACCGAAACTCATACCACAGTATATCAGACCCACCCTAGTAGAGGTGCTGCACCCCCACACCCTCTACTTATATATATCAACTTCAAGATTGCACTACAGTGGGGAAAAGGGCAAATTTCTTAATGTTGGCCAATCAACTCCATTCTCTGGGTAAAATATTTGATGACTGAATGTTCGCTGAAGTGAACGTTCAATGTTTTAAGCGCAGTGAACACAGGTTCATTGTATTTCTCATTCGATGACTGGACATAGACCCGCCCCTCCCAGAAAGTCATGTTTAGGAAACAGAAAGTGACAATGATGATGGAAAATAAAAGCACAATATCAAAGAGATAGACTATTTGTAGACTTTAATGAAATATATTGCAAGTTCATTCATTTTTGCTTCTCAAAAAATGGGATGTCAGATGTGTGTCCTCTTTCTTTAAACTACTGGTGCCACTAATATGTTGGTCATGTGATGTAATTTCCTTTGAACTAGATACCTTTAAAAATCATGTGTAATGAATGGGATTCAGAAAATTGTGTATAGGGATAAATCAGGCCTGACAGTAAGAATATTCCCCCAGACATGGGCAGTTGAGAGGTCTGAGTACTGAACATAGTTAATTATGTGTCCCAGTGCTTTTACATCATACAATATGCTATAGGCTAACCTTTGGCTGTGTATGTGGTAGTCACTGACCTGTTGCAGAATAAAGTAAATCAAAGAGGTGTTTAAAAATGCTTTATGCCCATGCTATGGATAAGGCCTGGCATTTTTTGTTCAGTCTAGCTCCCTCTAGTAGCTGTACATTATGTTGTCCCATTGTGTGACAATCTCCTGGGTCTTCACATTTTCCACTGAGTTAGCTGAGCTAATACAATCTGCACAGCACCTGGTATGATATAAAACATATGTCAGTCATACTTCCCAGTGAATTATTGAGTTAATATAATCTACATAGCTGGTATGATATAAAACATACATCAGTCATACTTTCCAGTGAATTAATTGAGTTAATACTATCTGAATAGCACCTAGTATGGTATAAAACATATGCCAGTAATACTTTCCAGTGAGTTACTTGAATTAATACAGTCTATATAACAGCTGTTATGATATAATACACTTTATTTTTTTACTCCATGCCTCTGTGTTATTTCTCTTCCAGATGGTGTCTCATTTTTTAATTTGTCCCTATTGATTGGATACCTACCTGACTGTAGATCAGTGTGTATATTCTACCTAGGCACCACTGTAGTCAGAGAGCATGTGCATATAAGTTACTGAAATGAAACAGTAGACGTAGAAGTCATGGAAGTCAGAAATTTGTTGTCATCACAGCTTGATGAACGAACAAATCACGTAACTTCAGACCCAATTCTCCAGAAGCTAAAAAACATTATCAGTCAAGGGTGGCCAACACAACAAGCCAGTTTACCACTAGACATTCAGCAGTATTTTCCTTATTGAGATGAACTCATGATGGAAGATGGAATCATCATGAAAGGTCCAAAAGTGGTAATTCCTAAAGGATTACAATGGGAATATATCAAACGTTTGCATAATGGTCACCCTGGTACTGATTCAACCAAAAGAAGGGCAAGAAGCATTGTATTTTGGCCTTCTGTATACAAAGATGTACAAAAGGAAACTCTAGCATGTTCAACTTGCAACAGCACCAAACTGCATCAACAAAAAGAACCACTTCAGCTACACCATAGGTTCATAGATTCATATGTTCTTAGGTGTGGACTGGGGCCTTTACAAGCCTAACCATAGGATTACCCTGGCGTCATGCCACCTGACCTTAGTTCCCAGTGCCTCTGTCAAGTAGAGACACTGGAGTTATCCCCGGGGTGAATTTTATATTTCCCAGATTCCTGAATTACCATGGTTGACAGTTGTCACCAATATTTTCAAATGGAATGGTCAACATTATTTAGTGTTAGTAGACTCTTATTCAAATTGGTTTGAAATTGACCTTCTTCCTAACTTGACAGCCAACACAGTCATTACAAATATGAAGAAACATTTTTCTGTCCATGGTAGTTTGCACAAAGTCGTGTCTGACAATGGTGCACAGTTTACAAGTCAGCAGTTCAAGAAATTTGCTGAGTCTTGGGACTTTGTTCATATTACCAGTAGTCCTGAGTATCTGCAATCCACTGGGTTAGCTGAACGTGCAGTTTAGAGTGTAAAACGTTTGTTGGAGAAATCCAAGAGAGATGGTAGCGATGTTTTTCTTAACTTACTCAATCTCAGAAACATTCCTCAAGACAACTTGCTTGGTTTACCAGTTCAGAGATTAATGTCCAGACAGACTTGAATAACTTTACCAATCAGTAAACAATTGTTAGCACCAAACGCAAAGAACAACAGAGTGGTCAAGGTTCAACTTTCGAGAAAATGTCAGTCACAAATGTTGTACTACAATAAGGGCAGCAAACCCTTTAGACCATTGCTACAAAGAGAAGTTGTGAGAATGCAAACATCTAAAGGATACAACTGAATAAAAATAATGAAGAATATTTGTGAAGAACTGAGATCTTACATCATACAATCTGAAGGAATGGATTTCAGAAGAAATCAAAGACATGTATTATTGTCTGTCTCAAACCAGTGACGCAGCAGATTGCCTGTGCCAACGACTAATTTGCAGAGTGACTTTACACATGTTCCAATTTAAAAGGACAGTGGGCTTCCTTCAAATAATTTTGATGTAATCCCTGATTCTCCAGTTGTGAAAGAATCCACAGATACTGTCCCTGTTGCTAAACCCAATCAGAATTTCCATGTTACCAGATCAGGCAGAATTTCCATATCGAATCCAAAATATACAGCGACTTGGGCTTGAACTCAGTTTTGTTTATTAAGATATTGATATAATGTCTAGCTCTCAGAAATGTGTCTGTTCGGATGTAGATCAGTGTGCATATTGTACCTAGTCAGTCACTGTAGTCAGAGAGTACCTGCATATACGTCACTGAGCACATGCAAGATCATTGCCATTTATATAGTCATTCAGTGTGAGGGCAGGCTTGAATGGAGATACACATGTAAGCATGTTAGAAGTAATGAGTCAGTAAATAAGCTTATGAATTTTGAAGTATGTGTTCTGGTTACAGCTCTAGATGTGTTTATGTACAATAAATGACTTGAACCCATCTACTGCCTTGATGTCTCATTTGAATACACGAGACATGTGGCACTGACTAACTTGTCTATAGGTGTCTACCTATGTAAGTATTCATCCAGCTCCTGCCATGTATTTGTGTGTTGAACACACTGACCTGCCATACCACATTTTACCTGCATGCATAGCTTTCTGCTTCATGTGTAGCTTTCCTTCCATCCACTGGGATATGATAATCCATGGGGAAGTATTCCTGGTCATTGCTGATACACATCAGGGCTGTCATTACTGTTACTGTCTGCTGTGCTTGCCCACTCATTTCACTCATTTATGGCATGCATTCATTGATGGTGGTTATACTGCAGCCTTTGCATGTAATATTGCATGTTGTGATATGAATTGTCAGAGCCTAAGCAGGTTACCTGCTTGTCAGAAATAAAATTGTTCTGTTAACTTTCTGACGTTTTGTTTATTTATACATGCATGCATGTGTGTATGACTTTCTCTGCATGATCATTTGTTTGTCATGTCTTATATATAGCATAAATAGATTGCTATTGTTTCTCTGCTGCACTGTATGTTAATGTTCCTGCACATCATTCAGACTGTTACTGGAACATTCTGAACTGTTTTATTATTTTGCCAGTACCTCCTATCTCTTATGCCTTGTAATTGTATTTCACAGTTTGCCATATTCTAATTTTTTACTTTTTGGCACCTATAGCACTGCACTTTGTTTGCGGCTATCCACTCAGTCTGGATAATTTATGTTATTCTTTGCTACATTTTCATTGCATTAGTTAGTTGGCATCTTTTGCAAGAGAATCTATGCAAGAGTCTATAGTTATTTCCTTGTTATTTGCCTTGTGCAGTACTCTGCCACTGTCTAACAAGTCAGCAAATAATAATCATTCAACTTTCTGTGATATCGCAGTAGGAAACCTCATCTGATAATTGCCTGGGGCTAATTCCCTTCAATGTCAGAACAGCATCAGTACAAATATGACATAAAAGCAGATATAGAAAATCTATGCTAATAAGCTGAATTTGAATCTATTGCAGACGGATGATATAAACTTCAAAAATGAGAAACAGAGAAACTGTTACAAAACCACAGCTATCTCCTGCTTCAGTAACTATACCTCATACCAAAAAATAAAATAAAATAAAAAATATTTTTTTTCAAAAGTTGCACTAACAAAAATATCAATGGAATCAGGGTGCAGTGCTGAAAGAAGGAAACTCATGAGAATTAATTGTTCCCTTACTGACCAAAATAAAGTAGGGAGATAGATCCAGGTCATATGACACACTAGGCAGACAACCGCTCAGTCTTAAAAATAAAAATAAATTACCCATTTTGGTAAGAAATTAGGACAATTATTATACTGTTTTTATAAGAGTGATCACTTAGAGTAAAGAGAAACCAAACGAAAGTGTGATCTGTTTTGTAACTAGAAGATTAACGGGGCAAAAATGCATTAAAGGATGCAAAGATAAATACTGAAATACAAACTGAAAAGCAGACCCTCTATTAAAAGCAAGGGTCTTCTAGTGTAAGTCCTGACTCATTAAATATAAGGTTTGACTTAAAAAAACAACAAATTGTGGAATCTGCTGTTACCCATTTCAGGCATACCTTCACATTCCTACTAGTTTTATATACTATGGATGACTCTGCCTTTGGAAAGAGTACCTTGGAGATATCACATTGTCAGATGTAATGTTTATTTCTTTAGTGTATATTTCCTTCTTTAGCACTTTAAGTCTGGCTGTTCAGAGAGCTGCAATTGCAGTTCTTCTGCCTTCCAAATGTAGCCCCCCCTAAAAAAGAATTATAATAAATATGCCCCAACATTTAAGAAACTCAGTTATGTGTTATGCAGAGTATACTTTGCAGTTTGTTGATCAACAGTAAAACACAAGATTCCTCTCTCAATAACTTTATTCTTGTACTCATTTGATTATTGCATTATGGTTGTAGTTCATAAGGTTTTGCATAGCGGATACACCAGATCAGCATGTGTCAAGAAGGCATGGTTTTGCCAGTAATATCTTCACATGAATTGTACTATAGTATAAGGATCCCCTTCAGAAGCTCGAGGCTTCAAAACTTTAAACTTCAAAAGGCCAAGACCATAAGACTGAAGTTTTGAAATGTTGAACGTTTTGAATAGCGATCGCCATACAGCACGGGATGGAATATTTACCATTTTCTCATTGTAGTGCGATCTTGGAGTTGGTATATTTAATTAGCAGGGGTGTGGGGGCACAGCCTCCTGTGTGGGGGGTGTGGGGGTGGGCTTAACCTCCTGCAAAAATGTAAAACATTTTTTTTGTTTTTATTTTTTTTTTATTAGGTTTTCCAAGCTTCACAACTTTGATCTTATGGTCTCAGCCATTTGAAGTTCGAAGTTTTGAAACTTCGAGCTTCTGAAGTACATCCAGTATATAGACCTTGAAAGTCAAGTGTTGATTACATAAAGGAATTCATACATTTATTGATTGAAACACTGGCGGGAAGAATAATAGCGGCTGGTGACTTAGGTTTACTAGAAATTACTTGCAATCTATCTTCAGGAACAATTGCTTCAGATTGGAAAAAAAATCCTACTAGGGAACCAAACATACTAGACATTTTAAGTTCTCCTGAAGAAATCGTTTTCACTTTGTGGCAAATGTTACCACCATTGATATACAATGATCATGAGGTTATAATGGTTAATTTGTTGCTAGATAATCCTTCCAAACTGAAATCTAAAGCAATGCACCAAAGATTAATAACAGATTGTATGGAAGCAAAATGGCCACTATGTAAAACTAACTGGAGTGAGGTGTTCACTGGAAAAACTGCTGAAGGAATGTAAAAAGTTTTGAAAGAGAAATTGTTCGAATGCATAAAAAAAAAAATCAAAAAATATTTAACATCAGGATCTAGGCACACAATTTCAAGAGGATATATTTCCATAAGAACAAGATGGTTGATTAAGGTAAGGGATAAAAAATATAAGAAATGGAAAAGAGGTCAAACTATGACTTTCAAAACTGAAATAAAACAAGATGGACAGACAAATTAAATATAGTGCTTGTCAAGATCGAGAAAAGTTTGAAGAAGATTTATATAAAGATATTGAGCATAATGGGAAACCATTTTATAGATAGATAAGATATGGTAGGAACAAAGACATACAAATTGATAAACTGAGTCTAGATTTTAAAGTTTATTCTCAGATATAACAGAAAGAAAGCAGTCTGACTCCAGAAAGGGGGTGATAACTTATCCTAATGACATCCAAGTAACCTCAGATATTGAAATCAATTTAGATTATATTGGAAAAAAAAACTGTACAAACTGGATCCAATTGAAGTGTAGGGTGGAGATGAAATGACTTGAGAACACTTCAGTATGAATTTACAATTCCATTATATCTGTCATTTACTAGGTTGTATAAATATGGGGAGATTCCTCAAGACTGGAGACATGCACTTTTTAAACTTGTCATTAAGGGAAAGTGGAGTAGGATAAACTCAGAGCCATACAGACCCATAATTTTATTTTTATGTTGTGGAAAAATAATGGAGAAGGTTATATTGGATAAATTATTGTCAGAACTTGAAAGGTTGGGACTTGAAACCATATATTAGCATACATAAAAAGAAAATATATCTATTACTACTTGTAACATGGTGTTGTATAACAATGCCATATAATAACAACAATGAAGGAAAAATTGTCTTGTGATGTAATTTATTAGATTCAACTTCAGCATTTAATAGGGTCATATACAAAACACTGATCAATAAATTAGAACAACTAGGTACTGATGCACTCTTGATAAGATGGACAGCTGCATGGCTTACAAATATGACATGGCAAGTATCATACAATAACTGGACACGTAAAATTCGAGGATACAGTCAGGGTGTCCCACTGGGCTTTATTCTAGGCTCATACTCGTTTAGATTGTATTTGTCAGATCTATCTTTTTAATCCTCTGTGTTCTATAATCTGTAAGCAGATGACTTGTAAATGGGTAAATTCATAGCATATATTACATATAGGACATGCCTACAAAAGAACTTGACTAAACTGACCATTTGGGCACAAAAGAAAAATATGCTGATAAATACATCAAAAACTAAGTATGTGAGTTTAGGGAGACATAATTTGAAAGGTGAATATTTAATACAGCACACAGTGACTGAAACTGTAGATAAGGATCTTGATTTATGGTAGATCCAGCTTTGAGTTCTTCACCTCAGGCTATGTGCCTACTGAATGGTGCACAGCAATGGTTTTCCCACTCCACAAAGGAGGTGCCACCACGGACCCTGAAAACTACCACCCCATTAGCCTGATCAGCCCGGTCTGCAAGGCCATGGAATGTATCATCTTGAAGCTAATAAACAAAGACATAGGTAACTTCCAAACCCTGGACCCCACTCAGCTTGGGTTTATAAAAATTAGATCATGTCTACTAAACCTGACTGACTTCTTTGAATCAGTCACCAGAGCTGTAGACGAGGGCAAGGTAGTGCACACAGCCTATCTTGACCTCACCATGGCTTTCTATACCATCAACCACTCTGAACTGGGCATAAATCCCTATGTCACAACATGGGTGGCTAACTGGCTCACTGACAGAACCCACACAGTAAAAGTAGTAGACTTCAAGTCCGACCTCAGACCAGTGACGAGTATAGTACCACAGGGTTAGGTTCTGAGTCCTCTCCTGTTTGGCATCTACTTGTCTGAAGTACAGGCCAGCGCAGAAGGTCTTTGGCTAACAAAGTTCACAGATGACTTCAAACTGGGAGCCATAATAGAATCACCTAATGATGTTGACATTCTACAAAAGGGCCTCACAGAGATAGATGCTTGGTGTCAAAATCATGGCCTCAAGCTCAATGCCAAGAAGTGCATTATCATCCCCTTTGGGAAAAATTCGGTACCCATGAACTACCACATAGGCGGTAGCTCACTAAACACCAAAACTGTGAGAAGAGACCTCAGTACACAGATGGACAGTATTCTCTCCTTTGATAACCACATCAGCACAGTAGTCAAAAAATCCTTTTTGGTGGCACACCTCATCAAAAAAGGGTTCTACTCTAGAAAAAAGGAGGTCATTGTTCCTCTCTACTCATCCCTCATCAGACCCATTATAGAGTACAATGCCTCATTTGGCATGTATCTCACAAGACACCTAAAACAACTGGAAAAGCCACAGAAATACCTCACTAAGAAGACTACCGGCCTCAAACAGATGCCATACGCAGACCATCTCAAAAAACTCCAGCTCTACTCCATCACATATCACCTACTCAGAGGTGATCTCTGCCTAACATACAAAGCTATGTCAAACCCAGAGCTATTGGACATGCTACACTTAAAGAAATCCCAATCTCTCTGAACAACACGTTCCAGGGACCTAAGCCTTGTCACCACAATAAACAGAACATACTGGAGGGATAGATTCCTGTCCCAGAGTCTTCCTATATTCTGGAACAAACTACCCATTCATGTCGAGCAAAGCTCCTCACTGGCCCTCTTTAAAAAAACTCTTGACGACTGGATGGGAAATAGAAAATTCACCCCAGGGATCACTTCTGCGGTGCTGCTTGATAGGGGCACAGGAAAATAATTTTCTTGGGTAGCGAAAGCCAGTGAACCTTTTTGGCGAGGCTTATATAGGCCCCAGGGCTAATAGCCTAGTCCTACCTATGAACCTATGAACCTATAATCATATCAACCAATTAGTTAATGATAGTTATAGAATTATAGGCTGTATAAAAAGATTTATAAAGTCTAGGAAATCAGAAATTATGAAATCATTATATGTTAGTTACATTACACCCACACTTGAGTATGGAATAACAATATGGAAGCCTTATAAGAAAACAAGCATGAGTAAACTGGAAAGAGTACAGCGGAAATATAATAACAGCACTCATATATGTAAAAAAATTAAGTTATTTTGATAGACTAAAATATCTGAGCTTGCAGAGTGCCTCATATAGATATTTAACAGGAGACCTTATTCAGATATATAGGGCATTTAGAGACAACTACCTCTGAGGATGTTGGGGTTATCAAAAAGTACTAGAGAATCATCAGACATCCTATGTAGAAGATTCTATAGGAGGGAGAAATATACTTACTGGTTCTCTGAGAAAGTAGCCGATGCATGGAATAGATGACTAAATTACATAAAAGCAAGAACTACGTAGTTTAGATATTTTAAAAATAGCCTGGACACTTGTTAAGGGAAGAACTGTTTTTGTATATTGACAGGCTAGAAGGACATTATTGTCCATGCTTGAAATATTTTTCATATAATAGGTTCACAGGTTCATAGGTTGGTACTAGGCTAATGGCCCTAGGGCCTCTACAAGCCTAGCCATAACAATTACCAAGCTATTTCTTCCCACAGTATTTACTTCCCTGAACCCCTGTCTAGCAGGGTGACTGACATGATCCCCGGGGTGAATTTCCTATCTCCCATCCAATCATCAAGGTTCCTTTGAAAGAGGGCTAAAGAGTAGCGCTGCTTGACATGTATAGGCAGTCTATTCCAGAGTCTGGGGAGTCTCTGGGTCAGGAAACTATCCCTCCAGCATGTTTTGTTCATTGTGATGACAAGGTTTAGATCCCTGGAGCATGTGTCTCTGAGTGATTGGGGTTTCTTTAAGTGTAGCATGTCCAGCAGCTCTGGGTTTGACATGGTCTTGTATGTTAAGCAAAGATAGCCTCTCTATTAGAACTCTCTAATCCCAACAGCCACCTGCATTCAATATGCAGATGATTCCACTTTGATTTGCTCTGCAACTTCCCCTTTAAGTCTGCAAACTCTATACCAAAATGTTTTTAATACTATTAAAAATTGGCTCTGTAATCAATGTCTCCTATTAAGAAGGCCTACAATTAATGGCAATGGTGAACAGCCCCCATCAAGACCTACACAGACAGACTACAACAGGTCTGGCAGTTGTATGTTAGTTCTGAAGGGTAAGACGTCTGAAACTGAAATGTAGGTCAATAAAACCTATCTGTACTCTATTGATATGCCTCCAGTCTTCATGATAGGTCTGAATAGAATATGAAATGGAAGCCAACAGAGTACCTAAAATACCAGTACAGTCATAACAAATGTTTAAAGTTGTCAGGTCTGCCCCCCCCCCCACACACACACACACACACACAATCCTATGTAGAAATGCAGTAACATGTAAGTGTGAGGAGTAATATCAGTGGAGTACAGATTACACGAGCTGGCCCAATCTACAGGGCAGATTGTTGCATGTGTACAATATGCAGGGGTATATGTGTTACGTTGTTGTGTGTTCAATATTGTCTGGAAGTGGTCAGCATGTAGACATGGAGGGTTGTGTCTTGGTGGCCTATGGGCAGTACTGTGGTTGAGAGGTCCATGTTGTAACAACTGCAGTGCCAACCACAATACTTCTCAGCAATACCCATGTCAGCAGTCATCCATACTCACTGTCTAGATGTCAATATCTGTCACCGTCTGAAAGATGAACATAACATGAATGTGGGCCCAAACATACACAAAGTACATAGGTGGAAGTACCCTGGACAGAGTACATAAAATTTAACTGTCAGCTGCACACAGCATTGGAATTGTACATACAGGTAAGCAGCACATTAGTTGTCTGTGTAGTATGAAATTCTGATATAGCCTGGCCAATCACTGGCAGACCACAAAAGGCACAGTTATGAAGTAATGAGAGAATGCCTATGTCCCCTCACAAGGCAGCATAAGGGGAATGTCTCAGGTATATCTGTGAGTCAGCTGCAAGTAGCTTCCATACCACACATGCACTCAGCTCACCCCACTATCAGCCACAGGTTTATCACAGGTCATATCCTTGCTGTTAGGAATGAGAACAGTATGACCCCACATTTGTATGGAGACACCCACAGAATGCAGCATGCTGAAGAGGTATCCTATGCAGGTGTGCCCCCAGCTGTAAGCAGCACCCTGCCTGTATCCAGACCAATTGATCAATATGGACAGGAAGTATTGCCATTAACACCTTTGCACACTTAGTCTGTCACCCCAGGGAAATCCACTGGCTCACAGTCTGGGAATGTAGGAGTGACAGAATGCACTGGCTTGCTACAAATGGCCTGCATCACTACTGAATGGCCTACAGTCCTCTGTCAAAGGCCTGTGCCTCACCCATAGTGCTAGTGTATGGTATCACATGATGTCCTAACTAACAACCAAACCTAGTCACCAGAACACAAATTAAGGCCATGTTGACAAATCCCAGTAGCATGCCCCCCATGTCCTACTGCATGAACTGTGGACCAATCCATAAATACCTCTGAGATACTTTTCAGGTATCACTCGCATAATGTTAGGAAGATGATAGAATAACAGAGGGGGGTGTAGAAGCATGAACGACATGGTGTGTGAAGTCTGAATCTCTGATGTGTGCCCATACTACCGCTGCCTGCAAACCCATGAATGGGTGGCTACAAACCTGCTCATAAAACACAATGTGAAGGGGAATTGACCAGATATATGAGCCCTGCTTCTGGGTAATCTGGGTGAATCTGTACAGTTGAGAGGTATGGCCACAGTAGGATATGGCCACTCTGTTATGTCGATATATGTACATGAAAGGGATCCTCAGCCACCCTACTACCAAGGTGCTGGAACATTGACACAGACTCATCTGCAAGTGTCTGTAGCTACCCCTCCAGAATGGCATGAGTGTGCAAGAATGTCTAGGCTGTGGACCACAATACTGGACTCAGCTGCATTCATCTTGTATTTTCCAGTAAATAACTGTGAGCAATTAATCTTATCTGTCAGTAGTTGATGACATAATCCACCACAGTGTAAAACAGTAGATATGTCTGAATATTTCTGCTAACACCAACCATGTAACACAAGCAGCACAGACAGCAACAGTTACAGTATCCCCCTATCTTTTGCCCATTGTGATTCCATATTGTCAACCAATCTACAGATATCCTACAGAAACAGGTTGCCAGCTGTAGGTGTAGAACACCAAAGCCTGGACTGGAGTACAACCCTATCTGGAATGGATTCACACACGCAATACAAAAGGTCATACTGGGCATGCTCCTACACTGAGAGAACTGAAGCCCATGTCTGACAACACGGTGGACTACACATATATGTCATCTGCAGATGTCTGTGCACACACCAAATTGCACACCAGTTATGCTTCACACACACACACACACACACACACACACACACACACACACACACACACACACACACACACACACACACACACACACAGACACACATTGGATAGGAATACTCACACATATCTAAGCCCAACAGACTATAATATGTCACACACAGAGACATGGGGAAAACAGAGACAGACAGTGACAGATAGAATGCCATTATGAGGGTTGTCCCACTCACTACACATCCAATTAGCCTATATCACATGATGTGTTGATGTCAATCACTGTAGACATTCCTTTTGGTAGCCCTCGGCCCTATAGTGTCTGTGATGCTTGTGATAACTGTGTAAAATGATAGTGCATATAGGTATTCATGTAGCGTTTGTAAACTTAGTCCTGTCAAATGTGAAGTTGTGTGCGACTGTGTGTGTGTTTCCAAAGGAATGATTTATGGCTCATTCACACACAATGCACTTCCCATTGCCCATGTTAGCACCCCTGCTGTCAGTCATCTTGAAATAACACCTTGGGCAAGTCTCAGCCCTATAAGCTATGCTGCGCTAGCAATAACTGTGTAACAGTGTAGTGTAGTAAGTTAGGTAGGAGTTCTAATCAAAGACATGGCAACTGTTAAATTTTGTGTGTGTGTGTGTGTGTGTGTGTGTGTGTGTGTGTGTGTGTGTGTGTGTGCGTGCGTTTGGAGAAGAATGATTTTGAGGTCATTCACATTCACTACACCTCCCATTGCCCCACTTTAGCACTCCTATGGAAGTCAGTCACCTTGAAATACCCATTGGCAAAATCTTAACTTATAAGCTCTGTGGCATGTGTGATAACTGTGCACTACCATAGTGTAACAAACTAGTTATGTAGGAGTGCTAATCTTGGTCCGTGAGAGTGTGTGTCTTTGATGATGCCTGGTTTTGTGGACATTCACAATTACTACACTTCTCATACCCCTCCATTAGCCCTGCTACTGATGTCACTCACCTTCAAAGATATTTTTGGGCAACTTTCTAACATATAACCGCTGTGACACACGCGATAAATGTGCACCACTGTAGTAGCAGTACATAGCTAGGTAGGGGTTTGAAACTCAGTACTAGCAAGTGTGTGTGTGAGTGTGTCTCATCAGTATCCTATGTGGCTATTGGTGTGTTTGTGTAATAACAGAATCCATTGCAGGCTGGGTTTTGCTACATTTTCATATTGAGGACCCATATGTCCCAATGTCACATTACAAGGCCAACAGTTGTCAAACACCATAGAGGTTTTTGTAGACAATCCACAGCCATAAATGTATGTATAGGCAACCATTATAATACTCAAAAACCTCTCTCCAACAACGGATCTTACACAGACATGCTTGGCTCTTTCCCTCTTCCTTTATTTCTTTCTCTCTCTCTCTCTCTCTCTCCCTCTCCCCTTCTCTGTTAGATGTGGAAAAATGCATCTGTTTTGCATTGGCAGCAGCTTGACTTTGGTAAGTAATGCTCATAATCAGCTGATGGCCTGTGCATGAACTGGAGTCCCCCAGTTGCTAATTACATGTGAAACAGCTGTGCTATCATTCCTATAGCCAATTGCATGGAAACACACTACTACAACTAAGCACTGTAAGTGAGTGTTGGCCCTTTTCCTTCACTGTGAGCAGGACTTCATGTGGATGTCCGACAAACAGAATCAAAGAGAGTAGTTGAGAATACCTCTTACAACAAACACTGTGGAGACAGGCCAACAAACTGGAGGGGGATATTCCAGACATGGGGACAGAATCTAAGTATTGCTGTTCTACATTTGAAGTAATGTTGGTTTAACAGGGTTTATGTGGATATGGCTGTTCTGCATGATTTAACTTCTGGCATGACAGTGTTATGTGGTTGAGAAAACTCTCACCCGTAGAACTATCTGCAGACTGGCCAGAGTTTGCAGGCTCAGATTTGGTGTGTTGCTCACACATATTCTGTATTTATAAATGCAGTAGCATACTCTGATGTTTGCAGTCAGTAAATGGTAACATCCATGTGTGTTACTGACTTCATACCCCTCAGAAGGAATATGTCACAAACCCTGTTACACCAGCAATCTTCTCGGTTTATAACTGCAATATGTCAACATCGGCCCTGTATTTGTGCCTCTGTCACCCAAGTCTGTCACCCTTTGTTCATATGTCATGCAGGGAAAAGTGGATATGTACAGTATGTCATTATTTACTGACATAATTCCTGATATCAACCCAGTGATATATCAGACTGCCAGACAGATAATGTAAAGCAGGCCTAATATTTGAGGACAAAACCTGGACATTCTGTTGTAGTATGTACAGTAGTGAGGTCTGTGCACTTATGGTGATTGTTGACAGAGTGTCTGTATTATGTAGCTGTGTATTATCAATATGTTATTTGGCCTGAGTACAGACTGGGGAAGATGTCAGTGCTGTTCATCCTGTTCTATCTGATGTTGCATGCTGCTCCAGTTTCTGATACTCTATCAGCCTATATGTTTATAGGGCCAGACTGAGAAATGTCCCATCCCAGTCAGGCATCAGAATATACTGTGAATTGGGCCAGTATATGTAGGGTTAGTGTGTGAGTGGCAAACATCAGACTGGGGAAGATGTCAGTGCTGTTCGTCCTGTTCTATCTGATGTTGCATGCTGCTCCAGTTTCTGATACTCTATCAGCCTATATGTTTATAGGGCCAGACTGAGAAATGTCCCATCCCAGTCAGGCATCAGAATATACTGTGAATTGGGCCAGTATATGTAGGGTTAGTGTGTGAGTGGCAAACATGATGGCTTTTGTTCACACAGTCCATATAGTGTACTATTACTTAGGCTTACCATTAGGTGACTGTGACTGTGACTGTGTTGAGATTGGTTGTGGGTATGCACTTTCACACTGGTGTCTGTTACTCAGTGCTGTTACATGCCTGTAGCAAGGATGTTGGGAGGCATACACACTGTACACATTACAGTACAAATAATGTGAATGGGGGTAGCAACAGTGCAAGCACTAGGACCCAGGAGGAACCACCTTTTCTTCCTGAATTTATAATTGTGTTTAGGGTGGATGGATGTTGATCTTTCTACACAGCTGTTGGAGTTTTGCTACAAATTGGAAGTGAATCTGGCAGCCTTCTTAGTTGTGACCATTTTGAGGAATTACTGGGAATTTTTGTCTAGGCCTTGTACAAGCTGAAGTAGATTTGCCCCGGAGAAGTCTCTAAAGGTGGTTTGGTGATGGGGTGGTACCCCTACACCTGACAGAGAAGGTGACTTATGGGTAGATTTCACTAGGGATGAAAAGATGCAAAGTGTGGTACAGGTGGGAGCTAGTATGGCAATGGCCAAGTCAAGGGTATATGAGATTTTCATGAGTAGTTTTTACAATTTGTGCTAATGTTAAAATGTCTAGGGAATGCCAAGCATATCCATTTTTTAGATGTCTAGGTGTGCCACTCAATGTTTAGATGATTGTACCCCTTAGCAAGAAGATGTTTGATTTGGTTTACTATCCTAATGTCGACATGCATATGTGTGAAACGCAGTAATGTTGACACTAATAAGCGAAAATTGAGTTGACTGGTAGCCAAATTGTCAAATCAGTACATTAATGTACGAATTCAGCATTACATGGCCAGTTTTGACATCCAGTGGTACGCTTCAATGCATAAAAAACATCCTGTGATTTAAACATCAGTATGAGAAAGGGATCATCGACATTCTGTGTGGTACGGTAATTTGTTTGACCTTATGAGGTTCATGCAATTGGCTGACGATAATGTGGTGGTCACATATATAATAGTAAACCAATTGATATTTAAACACTCAGTGGTGTTACGGTACATTTCTTGATCACTGGGAGGCATTGGTGGGGATCTGTGGCTAACAACAGAGTAGCAGCTGATTTTTTTAATGGTGATTTAGATCTCCAGGAGTTCCAAATTAAGGTCATGGATAATTTCTTGTGAGGTGATGGTGTTTCTGACAAATACAGATAATGCCCTCCAGCTTATATGTGGGGGACAGTGTCACAGTTTATTAAAAGGCACTCACGAGTAGCCATCTGGGTACAGCACATCTGGGGTAAAGTTTAGCATATAATATAAATGGGGAAATTCTTTATGTGCTTTCCCATATGGGTCAAATGCATGTTTGAACTAAAATGCCTGCTATTGTTTTGATGTTTCATGTAAAAGATTAGCTTCCTGGCAGACATTTGCTGAGGGTGGGCAGCATTGTGATAGGGGTATGACTTGGACATGTACGTAAGAGAGGTAGCAACATCATTATGATGAGGGTGTGGCTTAGTGGGGGCAGCAATTTGGAGTTGTGACTACAAATTTGAAAATCCTGGCTACATCCCTGGCCTGTAGTGCCTGCTAAAATTGCAATTACATTGGTATTCCCCCATAGGTAAATCATGTTAGTGTTGTGGTAGTTTGCTTGTCATGTAGATAGTGCTTGGTGACATGCCTAGCAGCACAGTGTATTTACCCTAGTGTGATGTTATGTCGAGATATTTGTCAGATCTACTGCTTCCTGGCCACCATACGTGTTGTGTATCTGACAAAGCACTGGCTAACTAGTGGGAAGTATGTGGGCTTGGTTCCTCTGGTCCTCCAGTTAATATGTGTTAAGGCAGACAGGAGGGTTTGAAAACATGAACTGTGTGAGCTTATCTACTCCAGTATTTGTGATATACCCCCATTTTCATGGCTTTAAACATCCCCTTTGTCAGGCTTGGTCCACATTTCTTGCACTAAGGAATTCTGTGTATACCTCCCGACTGACCAGATAGTTTCAGAATGTCCACGTTTATTGCTCATATTTCTTCTATATTCCACAGGAACATTACTGTGATCTGTGTGGTACTTCACTTTGATGATTTTATGATGTCTGTCAGTAACTGATGGCATGCATGTCAGTTTCAGAAGAGCCTTCCTTCACAGCATGTATGTTGACACAACCCATGTCACTGTAGCAACATTTTACATTTATAACTGCAATACGTACATTATATTCCCTTGCATTAAGAGGTTGAGAGTTATGTTGCTGAGGTATGCCTCCACTACATTACATGGGCATATGTTATATATGCATATATATATATATATATATATATATATATAGATAGATAGATATATAAAGATAGATATAGATATACATATATATATATATATATATATATATATATATATATATATATATATATATGTGTGTGTGTGTGTGTGTGCGTATGTTTGTGTGTGTGCATGTATATATATATATATATATATATATATATATATATATATATATATATAGTTCATATGCTCGAAATACCATTTGACCTAAACCCATTTGATTGAAAGTTCATTTGGTCGAAAACCAGTATTTAAGGCATAAATCTGGGATTTGTCCCCCTCCCCAATGTCATGCGACCCTGGAGTTGGTATATATATAGTTGGGGGTGTGGGGGGTGAAGCCCCCACCCAGTTTCCTTTAAAAGAAGAAAATAAAACAAAAAGTACAGATTTTAAATGAAAATAGGTGGGGAGCTTCGCCCCCCACACCTCCCAACTATATATACCAACTCCAGGGTCGCACAACACGGTCAGGTACTTTTGTGGTCTTTCCGGCTGTTGGAAGAGTCTTGTGAGGTACATCCGAAATGGGGAATTATACTCTATGTTGGGTCTGATGAGTGACGAGTAGAGGGGCACAATAACCTCTTTATTTCTAGATGTGAACCCTTTAGTAATTAGATGGGCTACATAGAAGGATTTCCTAACTACTTTGGCAATATGATTGTCAAAGGAGAGATTACTATCTACCTGGGTCCCCAGATCTCTTATTACTTCTTCTGTATTAAGGGGGCTGCCACCTATGTGGTAATTCATGGGTGTTTTGTTTTTCCCATACAGTATGACTATGCATTTTTTGGCATTTAGCTTGAGACCATGACTTTGACACCAGGTGTCCGTCTCAGTAAGGCCCTTTTGGAGAATGTCCGTGTCAGCCGGAGAGTCAATCATGGCTCCCAGTTTGCAGCCATTGGCGAACTTGGTTAGCCATAGTCCTACTGTGTTTGCCTGTACTTCTGAGCAGTATATGCCGAACAGTAGGGGTCCCAGGACTGAGCCTTGTGGGTTTAGAGTCGGACTTGGTGCCCACTATTCTTACCGTGTGAGTCCTGTCTGTAAGCCATTTGGCAACCCATCTCATGACATAGGGGGTTATGTTCAGGCTGGTGAGTTTTCCTGTAATTCCTGAGTGGGGGATGTTGTCAAAAGCCTTGGCGAGATCAAGGTAGGCTGTGTGAACTACTTTCCCATCATCTATGGCCTTGGTGACTGTCTCGAAGAAGTCAACCAGGTTTAGTTGGCATGGTCTGCCCTTAACAAATCTGAACTGGGTCAAGTCAAGTGTTTAGAGGTTCCCAATGTCTTTGTTAATGAGTTCCATGATGATGCGCTCCATAGCGTTGCAGACCAGGCTAGTCAGGCTTATGGGGCAATAGTTACCAGGATCAGTTGTGGCTCCTCCTTTGTGGAACGGAATAAACGGTGCTGTGTGCCATTCTATGGGCATGTAGCCTGTGGAGAGGCTGAGGTTGAATAGTGTGTTTAGGTGGGAGATTAGTTTGTTCTGTAGTTCATGCAAGACATAGCCTGGGACACCATCTGGCCCCATTGATGCTGTGCTTTTGGCTTTTGAAAGGGCTGTTTTCACCTGTGCGTCTGTGATTTCTGGGACACTGCATTTTTCCGGTATTATTGTGGGCCCTTTTGGGAGTGAGAGGGGGGTGAAGTTTGCACTGAATCTATCTGCCAGGATGTTGGCAATATCAGTGGGTTCAGTATATTTTGTGCTATTTTGCACTAGCTCAGAGCATATCTGTGAGTTGCCACTTAGATTCTTGACATAGCTACAGAAGGCTTTGTGGTTATCTTTCGAATCCTTGGGAGTTTGCACTTGAGTAGTTTTCCCGGTTAACGGCAGGGTCATTGAAATCGCCCAATATCAGGGTATTCAGTAAGACCTTCATCTTTTCCAGTGTCTCCTGAAAGGCGAAGTGGTGGTTCTGGGTCATGGAGGGTGATCTGTAGCAGGCCACAATTTGCATTGTAGATTTGCCTGATGTTAGTTGCACATGGATGATCTCGGAGATATCATGCTGCGCCACTACCCTGGAGGTGTAGGTATCCTTGATAAATATAGATACACCCCCCTCCTTTTCTGTTTCGGTCCATGTTCTGTGGCCGAAATGTGTGGTATGAGTTGTAGCCCGGTAGTACTGGGGTGCTCTGTGGAGCCTTGAACCAGGTTTCAGTTACTGCACAGATGTTGACATTCTCCATACTGAGGAGTGCTTCGAGCGCGTGCATTTTGAGATTTAAACTCCTGGCGTTGAGTAGTATAACCCTCATTTTTTTTATTTGTGCTGTTTACACAGGTGGGTTTGACTTTTGAGCCTTGCCTAAAAAAGGCACTATGGGGGACAGCAAGAGCCTTGGCCAGCATTCGAAAGCCTAGGGATGACAGGTGCAAGCCGTCTCTTGCGAAACAATGAGGATTGTTGAGCATGTCGTCCCAGGCTGACAGACACTGGATCTCCTTTGAATTACACCAGAAGCTTAGCCAGTTGTTGAAATTGATCATTTTTTTCTTTATACTGCGGTATCATTCTTGGTGAGGACAGGATGCTACTCAGGGTCAGGGTCATACCCACCTGGGCTACATGATCAGAGAGCTCTTCCATGTCTCTTTTCATGTAGTCCATGTAGTCCAGGGAGGTACGTCTCAGGCCATTCACACCAACATGAACAATGACAGAGTCATATTTGTACTTGTTCTGGAGTGACCTGAGTGCTTGTGTTATGTTGCGGATTCTGGCTCCCGACAGGCAGCTAACAGTAACCTTCTCCTTGTCCAGCCTAGTGAGTGGGATGTCAGTGTGCCTGACTGTAGAGTCACCTATTACTAGTGTGTTAGGTATGTTATTTCGCCTTAAGGGCTGTGATTGGGCTGCACACTGATTTTGTGTTTTATGTGTTGTCTGGTTTGTGACGGGAGGTGCAGGTTTTTTTGGGTGTCTGCTTTGGAGGTCTCTGATGCTTTTGCAGAATTTTATTTAGAGCCTCTGAGTATGATTTTGTGTATTTATGTGTATTTTTTTGCCAGTGCTGGTTTAGTATGTCTATGTGAGGCTGGAGGTGTGGTGCAAGTGTTAACCTTCTCCTCATGACTGCCTGTTCCAGTCTTGGGTGGGGACAGCTTAGCCTCCAATTTAGGTTCACCAGCTGGACTGAAGAGTATACCTGAAATTGCCCTTTGGTCATGCCTGAATAGTAGGGTCAGCTGCTTAGTCGCTTGGTTGGTGAGGGGTGAATAATGAGCCTTGCCCTGCTGTGCAATCAAGTGTTGGGGTATATTAGTGCTTGCTATTAGGTCTGAGCAAGTGCTGGACTGTAGGATGCTTTCTAAGTGCTTAGGTTGACAGTTAGACTACTTTCAAGGGAAAAACTGAAGAGGAGACTTGGTGGAGCCGGGATAAATTTAGCCCTAGCTAACCAGTGCTGCCCAGACATGCAAAACCGTGCAAACATGTTTTTTACAGCAGGGACATGAACGAGATAGAGATTAGCCCAAAATGGCCTATAAACTATTAATGTGTGGGCTGGAACCACTCCTCCAGGGACAGATGGCTACTCAAAGCTCCCTCTCTCACAGGTGAACAGAGAAATCTTCCTCTATCCAGGTAAGGTATGGGCAACTCAGAAAATTGTAACAGCATTGAATTCAGTACTAGCCTGAAAACTGGACTATACTAGCTTAGAAAGGTGGGAAGCAAGGAAAACATTTTTTTTTTCAAAAGATAAGGCAAAATCAGTAAAAAAAATACACTTAAAATAGCTTTAAACAACTACAAACAGTAAAAAATACACTTAAAACAGCTTTAGATGACTACAAGCAATCAGAAAAGGCTTTTAAACAAATTAACAAAAAAACAAATCAGCACAGCTAATCAGGACCCGAAACCAGCAGCAATAGTAATCCAAGTGAATATTGATGTAGCGATAGCCAGATCAGTTCAACAAGCAATAGTCTTTATTGAAACACAAACAGTAAACCAGTAAACCAAGCGCTTTCACCCGAGTATTACTGGGCTTTTTCAAGGACCAAATGTGTATGCACTTCATGTACATCCTTAAATAGTCAAAATCATACCACATGACAAAATAAATTAATTAACAGTTCTGACTTGCAGTAATTACAACAAGGTGATAATTTAAAACTGAACAAAGTATATTCCTTGTTTAAATTACAATGTGTGTGTATAGTCAATAGATAAAAAAATATTTAGATATATAAAATCTTCATCTAATCTACGCACATATCATTAAAACTGTATGAACTGTCTACCCTATGTCTTTTATTCTTGAAAATGTATATCTTAAAAGGCTTAATGTTAAAATGTTAAAATATAATCCTATAAAAATTCAAAGTAAATAATGAACTCCAGTAGGATAGTACCGCTACAAACTGGGGTAAATTTCCTTTAAAAACATCTATAAGACCCACCATAAACCTTATAACTTGCCACATATGCTAAATTGACAAGGAAAAAACCCTTT
This sequence comes from Protopterus annectens, assembly GCF_019279795.1. Lineage (NCBI taxonomy): Eukaryota > Metazoa > Chordata > Ceratodontiformes > Protopteridae > Protopterus > Protopterus annectens. Next base: position 843,624,951 of record NC_056749.1, on the reverse strand, counting down.
CACCTTTGTTTAAAAAGAGAAAAATATATATGTGTGTAACTCCCTGTAATGTATCAACCTATTAAGGAAAGGCGGAAGCCCAGAATGTTACAGGCGAGCTTTCCTTAATTTCAATACGCTCTTGTTGTTGATACTGTCATTCAGGCCGGGAAACTTGTTAGAGTTCAGTTTCAATTGCCAGTACAGCTCTTGGTTGATATTGATAATGTCATTCAGGCCGGGAAACTTGTTAGAGTTCAGTTTCAATTGCCAGTACCACTCTCTGTTGATGTTGATACTGTCATTCAGGCCGGGAAACTTGTTAGAATTCAGTTTCAATTGTCAATATAGCTCTCAATATTCTAATCTTGTTTCCCAGTTTCCACCCCTGATGTCCTGTGTTACTTGCTCTAGTACCACAAACTTGATGTTCATTTCTTCACATGATAGGGAGTGTTTATAAAAAGCATTGCTCTCTTTCTGCTTGGCCACGTCATTAAAATGTTCATAAACCCTTTTCCTCAAGTGGCGTTCCATTTTTCCTACATAAAAACTGTCACAGGTTTTGCAAATCCCTAAGTACACTACCCCTTTTGTACCACAATTGTAGTATTTCTTCGAGATGTACTTAAATTTCCTAGAAGGGATGTTCACCCTGTCCTGGTTTACCATAGCATGGCATTGTTTACAATTGCCACAAGAATATGTACCACATTTCCTTTCATTTTTATCCGTCTCCAAAATGTCTTTAATTTCAAAAATTTCCTTGAGGTTCTTATTTCTTTTTCTAACAAAAGTGTGGTTGCTTTGAGCCTAAAGATTTTGTTTCTTCATGGAGACTCAAGATGGGCCAATATTGGGAAACAATACCCTCAATCTCTTCAGAATTCTTATTAAAGGTGTAAATAAAACCTTCCATTACATTCTGTTAATGTTTCTGTGTTGAATTAAAGGAGCCTATTCCTAACAGAGGGGGGTAATAAGCTTTTCTTTTCTGGTGGATCTCCTGTGCTAAATTTTCAAACAGCTCCTCTGGGTAACCTTTCTCCATGAAAAAAAATTTTTAGAATGTGAACTTCTTCAATAAAATCTCCTAATGTACTGCACATTCGAGAAGCCCGAATCAACTGGCTCTTAATGATACCCTTATTTTGAAAGTGTGGATGTCCGCTGTTAAAATGGAGGTAGGAATTAGATAATGAGCTTTTTCTATATAATCTAGATTTAAAACATCAGTTACCATAATCCTTGTCAATGGTTACGGTCCGAGTAATGTAATTTATTCTTATCGATGTTGTATGTAAATTTTAAGAAAGATGTAGTATTATTGATGTAGTGCCAAAACTCTATAAAACTCTCCTCATCTCACCCCCCCCCCAAAAAAAAAATACAAATGTCATCCAAAAACCTTCTATAATGCAGAATACCCTGCTACCATCTACTGGAAAAAACAAACTTATTTTCCCAAAAGTACAGCACAATGTTTGCATATAGGGAAGCATATGGGGCCCCCATTGCCACACCTTTCCTCTGACAATAAAATTCTCCATTGAAATGAATGAAATTATTCTCAAGGACAATCTCCATAAATTCTAATAAAAGGTTAATGGTTGTGGCAGTTTGGTCCATCTCGGTTGCCAAAATTTGGCTAAACCATTCCAGACCTATTTCATGAGGGATACTCAGAAAAAGTTCTACAACATCCACCGTTACCATTAAAACCTGGGAATTGAAAATACTTTAAACTTTAAACTTTTAAACAAATTACCCAATTAACCAGTAAAACAATCTCAAAACTGAGCCCTGTTCCTGTAGTCTTCAATCAGACAAGTTCTAACTGCACACTCCTGCCACTGGGGTGCAGAGAACCTTCTCCAAAAAAGAAGGCCTGGATTAGTGCTCAAGTTATACAAACAAAGCTAGATTCAGCAGGCCTGAATTTAGTCTATGCTACAGCAAACAAGGCACACCAATTTCTGTAAGAAACAGTTCAAATATGCAGGCAATATAAGCCTTTAACCAGAAATTCCCATCTCAGAAGGGCAGAGTCCAGCCTCTCCTCCCACAAGAGTGCAGACCACAAACCTTCTTAATGTAAAATAACTGGCCTGAAGCCCAAGTGCTTAAACCAGAACTAATACACTTTTAGAATAACAGACACTGAGCCTTCAATCAGCAGTTCCCAACTTAGAAGGATGTAAGCTACCTGTCCTGCCACAACAGTGCAGACCACAAACCTTCTTAATGTAAAACAACTGGTCTGAAGCCGAAGTGCTTTAACCAAAAGGCTTAGAATGATGTTGTTCACTTTACAGAAAGCTTGGGACACATCTCACCCTACAAGCTCTGTGGTGTGTGCAAGTAAGGCAAAACACATTAGTAGCAATAAGTACCTATATAGGGGTTTTAATCTCAGTGTTGCCAAGTAAGTGTGGGTGTATGTGAAGGGCTGTACTTCATTTTGCAGAAAATATATTTCCCAGGATATCATCTGTCTGAGAACTAACTGGCAAGTATTAACATTGCAAAGCAATCATCTTGTGGAAAATAATTCCATCAAAAATATTAGGGGATGTGTAAATGCCCTTTTACCCACTGTACAGCTGTACAGCAATACTGGAGTTAGTATACATAGCTGGATGTGGTTGTCAGCACAGCCATCTACATTGGGGGTATTGTTGTGCATACCCCCACTTAGTGTGCTGTTATACTGTCCAGTTTATGTTAAGAGGTTTAGTTGTTAATCACACTATGTATGGTTCTATGCCATCCTACACACTCCAGTGTGGGGGGCTGTGCCCCCCACACCAACACAACTATGTATACCAACTTCAGGATTGCAGTACATTGGGGAAAAGGACATACACCCTGCCAGTACCATTTCCAATGAAATTAATTTTGGTCGACTGATTATTTATTGATGTGATGTTCTGGCAATTTGGTCTTGGTGGAATTACAAATGCCAGCATGAGTTCTCTGCAGAATGACGTACATCCACGTGAACAGTATTCTCTGTGTTTGGCACTGTGTGTTAGTGTTATTCCCAAACATTTGGTATGTGCCACCCAGTACACTTACCATTGTCCACTGTAGAAGAGCTGCTTACATCAGCCAACATGCACTCACCTGTATACACCCCTCAGACCAATCAGCCATGTGGCACATACAGTAACTGTCATACAGACTTGTCACTTGTGTTCAGCTGTACCCAGGATATGACACAGTTAATATGTTACCACAGGACTTAAAGACTTGGCTGCTTAGTAAACCGGCTTTCTTAACACCGGAAGACACTGTTTGTGACAAACCACTTGTGGATAGTTATTCTAATGGACTGAATAAACTTTATGACGCTTTACTCAGGTACAAGACTTTTTTAACAGATAATATGCACCTTAAAGAATGTCTAGAAGCAGGAATTGTTCTTAAAGGTTTACTCCTGCATAAATATTCCAACAATGTAGTTATTGGCTCTGAATTCTACAAGGAAGTCATTGGTATCTTTGATAATTGTGGCCTGGAAATTGTGAAAGCCATTATTAGAAACAACGAATGGGAGATGGGAAAATTACAGGAGTATATAGATAATTTAAATTATGTTATTACCAGTGACTTGTTTGGGACTGAAAATGTAAAGGCCAAATATTATGATGTGAAGCATTGGATGAAAAATGAGATGAGAATTTAAGAAGAAAATACAGGAAAATGGATAGGGGCTTAAAAGAATACAGGGAAGGTACACAATACCCCCTCCAAAACAGTTTTCTAAATAATAATACTGTTAAAGGTAATGGGGTGGGGGATACAATTTATAATCAGCACAACTAGCATGATATGTACAATACTGATGAGGCAAGCAATGGTATTTTTGAAATAGAGGGACTTAATTTTTTTTTTTGGGGGGGGGGTTATGCCACCATGTAGATCCAAAAGGTTAAAAAATCATAATAATAATAGGGTAACCATTTCTACAAGAAACCGGGGTATCGGAGGGGACAAGGGCACCATAGGTACCAGAGATAAACAACGACCTGTACCCCGGTAATTAGATGTGAACAGAATGTTTTCAGGATTCAACATTTTCAATTATAGCAGTTTGACAGTCACTATGGATTTTTTAAATCTGTTTATGAAAGGGTTTAAGTTAATTCCTACACAAAAGAGCAACCTTCCTAATGTTTTATTGGACCTTAAAATGTTTATACATAAGCTTAATCTTAAGAACTTATTAGGCACCAGTGCTCCGATGCAACCAACCATGGGCCCATGAAAACACAGTACTTATAACGCACCCCTATACCCCTAACTTAAAAATCTGGAACAGGTTTTGGAAAAAGAAAGAAAGGTTTGCAATCACCACAAGGTTAACCTTAATTTGACAACTGAGGAAAATAAATTATTACAGGAATTATGCAGTAATCCTAGTGTGATGGTGATGGAACCAGACAAGAGTGGGGGGGATTATATTAATGGACAAGATACGTTATGAAGCCAAGATGCTATCTATCTTGTAAGATGATTCAAAATACAGTTCTGTGTCCATTAATGAAATCAACATTTCCTATCAAAGGATAGATTTTGCCCTGAAGGATTTATTCGACCAGTGTATTATTGAATTTGAAACCTATTCATATTTGGAGAATAACAGACCTAGGGTACCGTCCTTTTTGGAATACCCAAAGTGCATAAAAGTGCCCTGGGCTCACCCCTAAGACCCATAGTGGCCTCTGAAGGCTCCAAAATTGCCCCTTTGGCCAAATATTTGGATTGGCAATTGAATACCCCATGGTAGGGGGAAGAACATATTCTTAAGGATTCCTGGGACTTTCTTGGTAGGGTCACACCGGAACTTTTCTCAGATAATCTTATTTTTATCACAATTGATATTGTGAATCTATTTTCTGTTATTCCGCATGATACGGGGTTATCCTGGTTGGAAGAGGCACTTTAGTTGCAGGAAGGGGTTTCAGAAAACAATGTTTTTTTTCTCCTAGAACTGGCTGAATTGATCCTCAGGAATAATTTCTTATTTTTTGAAGGGGAATTTTTCAGACAACAATGAGGTGTGGCCATGGCTTCTAGTTGTGCCCCCACATATGCCAATATTATTTTCGCTATGTGGGAGCATGCATTTGTTTTACATAGCTCCTTCTCCAATTGTTGGACATTATGCAACAGATACCTGGATGATATTTGTCTGTTTTGGGGGAGGACAGTCTTGAAAAACTGGACGAGTTTATTGGGTATCTGTCCCATACTACTACCTTTTTAAAATTCTCCCATCAGGTCACCTTTGACCAGATGAACTATTTGGACATCTCCTTCTACAAGTTTGGGGGGTTAAATCTATGATATACAGGAAGGAGACATTTTCTAATTCCTATGTTTGGTATTCCAGTGGACACCCCTCCTTTCAAAAGAAAGGAATTGTCAAGGGCCAGTTTGTTCATGCCAGTTGCATGACCTCATCGGAAGAGGATTTCAACATGGAGTGTATTCTTTTGGAACTGATGTTTGTGGAAAGGGGATACCCTAGAAATTTGATTTGAAAGGTAAAGGATGAGGTTTGTTCTAGGAGGGAGGAAAAATAACCCCCTATTTTAGGGCAAGGTCCATCTGCCTTATGCAGTAGGACCTCAGTGGGAGTACCCGACCAACAATTCAACAGGGCCTTTGTTACAAACTTTAGTGTAGATGCTTATTGCATCCAGAAGGTACTGGAAAGAGAATGGAATAAATTTACAGAACTTACAGATTTGGATATCTTTAAGAACCAACCTTTGAATGTGTTTTTTAGGAAAGGTAAAAATATTAAAAATCTACTAGAACAGGCTAATTGCAAACATTTATTTTCCCATATAAAAGCTGGTACATACAGATGTGGAGCCTGCCACCAATGTTCTTATATAATGCACAGTAATAGTGTTTTTATCAAAACAAGAAATAAAACACTGCACGGTAGGACATACACCAATTGTAACACATCAGGTCTGGTTTATCTGGTTTTATGTGAATCCTGTGATGGATTCTACATGGGAAAAACTGAAAGACAACTGATGTTAGAAACCACAATTCCAAGAATGCATTATTTAGGCATGCTCTACAATGTGAGGGGGCTAGTTTTAAAATTTTCATTATTGAACTGGTGCCTAAGGATGTGAGAGGGGGTCCTTGGGAGACCAAACTTGAGTTCAGGGAAACCTATTGGCAGGTAGTGCTTGAGGCAAATAGAAATCCCGGACTCAATGATCATATCTCCCTACTTCCCCTGTTAAAGCTAATGTCTGCTAAGCTCTAACTTATTATTAGGTTCATAGATTCATATTAGGTTATCTGCCCTAGGGCTTTTATAAGCCTAGCCAGAGTGTGTTTCACCACCCATTTTAAATTAATTTTGCTATGCCCTTTTTCGAGGTTAGTATACTGTGCCTCTGTCTAACAGTGACACAAAAGTGATACACGGGGTAAATCTATGATCTCCAATCCACTCATCAAGATTCCTCTTGAAGAGAGTCAATGAGGGACTCTGCCTAACCTAGACTGGGATTTTATTCCAGAGTGAAGGGAGCCTCTGGGTTATGAATCTGTCCCACCAGCATGTCCTATTTATTTCAGTACTGAGGTTCAAGTCTCTCGAGCGCGTAGCTCGATGGGATTTGGATTTTCTGAGGTGCAGCATGTCCATTAATTCCGGGTTGGACATGGTTTTATACATCAGGCACAGATCGCCTCTGAGCAGGCGGTACTCCATTGAGTAGAGCTGGAGTTTCTTTAACCAGGCAGCATATGGCATCTGTTTAAGCCCTTTGATCCTGTTGGTGAGGTACTTTTGGGGTCTTTCCAGTTGCTGCAGGTGTCTGGTAAGGTACATCCCAAAAGGGGCATTGTACTCAATTATGGACCTGATGAGGGATGAGTAAAGTGGCACAATGACCTCCCCTGATCTAGATGAGAATCCCTTCATGATTAGGTGGGCTATATAAAATGTTTTTCTAACCACTTTGGCCACGTGGTTGTCAAATGAGAGATTGCTATCAACTTGAGTCCCCAGGTCCCTAATTACTTCTTCCGTACTTAATGGATTACCACCTATGTGGTAATTTGTGGGCACTTTGTTTTTGCCAAAGGGGATGACTATACACTTTTTGACATTTAGCTTGAGGCCATGGCTCTGGTACCAGTTATCTGTTTCTATGAGGCCTTTTTGGAGGATGCTTGTGTCGGCTGGAGAGTCGATTATGGTGCCCAGTTTGCAGTCATCTGCGAACTTGATCAGCCACAGTCCTTTCGTGTTGGCCTGTACCTCCGAGAAATATATACCGAACAAGAGAGGTCCCAGGACTGAGCCTTGTGGGATGCCACTTGTAACTGGTTTGGAGTCTGACATGGCTCCAGCAATTCTAACCATGTGGGTTCTGTCCTTGAGTCAGTTTGCAACCCATCTAGTGACATAGGGGTTTATTTTTAAGCTGGTGAGCTTATCTATAATGCCCGAGTGGGGTATTGTATCGAAGGCTTTTGCAAGGTCCCGGTAGGCTGTGTGGACCACCTTCCCCTCGTCAATGGCCTTGGTGACTGTTTCAAAGAAATTGACCAGGTTGAAGAGGCAGGATCTGCCCTTAACAAAGCTGAACTGGGTAGGATCCAGTGTCTGTAGGTCCCCAATATCTTTATTTATGAGGTCCATGATGATCCTTTCCATAGCTTTGCAGACCAAGCTAGGCAGGCTTATGGGGCGATAGTTTCCAGGATCCGTTGAGGTACCACCTTTGTGGAGAGGGACCACTGTTGCTGTATGCCACTCTTTTGGTACATATCCTGTAGTAAGGCTGAGATTGAACAGTAATTTTATGTTTGGGTTTAGCTCTTCTTGGAGTTCATGTAGGATGCAGCCCAGGACACCGTCTGGTCCCATTGATGCTGTGTTTTTTGCTTTGGAGAGGGTGGCTCTTACCTGAGCATCTGAGATGTCAGGGGGGGGCAGCACTCTGCTGGGATAGATATTTGCCCTTTTGGTGGGGAGGGTGGGGAGACGTTTGCGCTGAACCTGTCAGCTAGGATGTTGGCAATGTCTGTGGGTTTGGTGTATTTTTTGTCATTTTGGACTAATTCTGAGCATATCTGGGAATTACCACCCATACCTTTCTTCTTCTTCTTTCAGCATTTTCCCAGTTAGGGGTCACCACATTGGATAACCTTGTCCGCTCATTATTGGCAGTAAAGTTTTACGGTGTCGAGTTGCCAGCCTGGCGCTCAACCTTCCACAGAAGGCACACACATGCACACACTCACACCTAGGGCCAATTTAGAGTGTCCAATCCACCTCCAGCATGTCTTGGGGATGTGGGAGGAAACCAGAGCACCCAGAGGAAACCCACACAACCACAGGGAGGACATGCAGACTCCGCACAGAAGGCACCCCATCCGAGGATCAAACCGGAGAACCTCTTGCTATGAGGTGACAACGTTAACCGCTGCACCACTGTGGCCACCCTTCTAACTTATTATTACCTTTATTCTGTTTAATTTAAGGGAAACCTATCCATTTACAACCTATATGACATCCTATATGATAGTTTGTATAAAACAGAAAATTTTAAAATTAATAAATTTTGAATAATACATTTTAATGAACATTCATTTTACATTTATGTATTTTTATATGTGAACGTTCTTTTATATGTTTTTTATACTAGCCTATTTTTATGTTATTAAATTTTATTTTATGGTGTTTATGCCTTTAAATTTAAACACATGGTTTAATTGATGGAAAGATGGAATACTATTTATTTGTTGCATTTCAGTGGTTATGTTATCTGAGGAAGTCTGGGAGGTACTAAGACGAAACGTTGTTATTATATGGTGAACGTTTATATTTGGGACAGTATTTCGTTGCCATTAAAGGAGTTAACTGAGAGGCTGTGTCATTCCTGCCTACTCCAGTATTTTTGGTGTTTTATGTTACCACAGTGCCACACCCCTTGTAGGAAAGGAAACCAGACCAGCATCTGCCTGACAAAAAGACACCTAGAAAACAAACAGAATACATTATGGAGACCACATTCAGTCAGTGTTAATAACAGCAATAATGCATCATGGCTGGACAGCTACATACCCTGATGTGTAAGCATGAAGCATTCCAGCTGCAAACACTTTAAACAGCATTACATTGCTAAACTATCATACATATACATTATGCATCAGAATCATATTAGCATGTCCCTGCATTGATGGTATGGATGACAGGGATGTGGCACAGGTATCATCATATGCACAGGGTGTGGTGTGGATATGCCAGAGGCCTAGGCTCAGCCATTTGGTTGATATCTTGTGTGTGGGTTAGGGATTTGTTCATTAAATGGCCTGTGCAGACATGGTGTGTGTAGGTATGGAGGTGTCCTAGCTGTGATGGTGATGTGTGTGTGTGTGTGTGTGTGTGTGTGTGTGTGTGTGTGTGTGTGTGTGTGTGTGTGTGTGTGTGTGTGGATTCACAAAGTTCTGCCATGTGGCTGCCCTACACAGGTGTATGTTGGACAGCTGTGTACCATACATGGCAGGGTGTACAGTTCACTGTGTCCAGCCACAGACACGGGAACTGCACCTGCCAGGGGTTGCATGGGCACCATCAGGCAGAAGCCAAGTTATGGTACTCTCGACTAATGATGACATTTGTCTACTGGATCTGCATTCCTGTTTGGGCTGTCCAGAACCACATGCATGTGGCCTGCTGCATTGTGGTGTGTACAGCACCCCCTGTAGTGATGCTGCTGGTACTGCCACTACAGAGCAGGAGTGAGATGTTGCACGTCCACGTAGACCTCCTCCTTCTGGTGTTGCTGACCTACATCCATGTGGCTCATGCCCTACTCCCACCACATGCTCTACCACAGACACCACATGGTTGAGGATTCCCAACATTTCACCCAACCATCTATCCATGACCCCTGCAAAATAATGGTGGACATCGGCATGATCACGGATGTAATCACATACAGTCAAGACGTCAGTGAATAGAGAATGCTGTTATATACCCTTGTAAGACAGTTTTTGTGGGAGGGATATTAAATATTTATAACCTAGGCTGTTAGAACATGTGAGGGATATTACTAATGAGACACTTTAAGGTATATGGCTGTACATTTTTATACATTTCAACATGTGGGTTAGAGCTTACTGTGTGAACACAGTTATGTTTGTCAGTGTGATAGTACATTTTGAAGTGTAGCATTGCTATGTAAAGGGTCCCTTTACATTGTAGCATGTGATACTTTTCCCCCTAGGGGGCTAACTACAAAGTATAATTGGAGGCTGTTGAACTAAATCTGTAATTAAGTGTTGATTGCTTCTTGTCATCAAGGTAAGTGTGTTTTTTACTGTTATACTACTTGAAGGCTTTGGTCAAGGCAGCAGAGTATACTTTGTTTTGCAGATTAGTTTGGGTTATCACTTGTCCGTCTTTGTGAGGGACCTACCCTGTTTGTGCAGTTGTGTCATGCTGATGACAACTGACATATGGCAAATGTCATGAGATGGTAGGACCAAGAATCTATCATATGTTTTATTTGATAGCTGCATAAATCGGTTATTTTGTATTTCAAACACCTAATTGATGAAGGATCTCAACCTTTAGTTGAAGCTGATAAGGAAGGTTTTCCATTCCACATCAGTTTCATATATATATATATATATATATATATATATATATATATATATATATATATATATAAAACATATATCTATATATATATATATATATATATATATATATATATATATATATATATGGGTCTATATTATCGGAACAAAAACATATGGTCAAAGTTTGAAGTTTTTGAATCTGAAAAACAAAAAAAAATGAGACAGGTAAACTGTCATAAATTTTTTATGTAGGGGGCCAAGCCACCCTGCACCCCCCCACACATGCCTCTACTTAAATATACAAACTCCGAGATCGCAATACAATGTGGAAACAGCAGATTGACATTTCCTGCACTGTAGCACAATCTCAGAGTTGGTATATTTAAACAGTGGGGAGTGTGGGTGGTGCAGGTGGGCTTGCCCCCCTGCTTACACCCTTTTGTCTGTTTTTATTTTTTTTAAATAATTTTATGACAATTCTACGTTTTAAGACTTCGATCACTAAAGGTTGATCTTTACTGATCCGATGTCTTAAGACTTTGTTGATCTAATCTAGAACCATACACACAAACACCCACACACACACACACACACACACACACACACACACACACACACACACACACACACACACACACACACACTCACTCACAAACACACAAACACAGACACGCACACATTTTCCCTTCTGTTGAATGACTGTGTTGCATGATATGTTTGAATAAACATCACACAAATATACAGCTCTGGTGACTTAGTGGAAATTTGCTGTGGCCATGGTGCGCAGTCTCCTGTGTTCAAGACTTGCTAGGGCTGATTATTTTGTTGCTGGGCAGAACACAGGCTGTTGGATTAAGGCACTTTTAAGCAGTTGTAAGCATGTTTGCACAGATTTGCGCAGCAGTAAAAAATGCTAACTTCTGGTTAAATATGCTTACAGACAGTTAGCTCTAAAAGTGCTTAATCTGTGTAGGCATCACTTAGCATTACACAAACAGGCATAGACCTGCTTACTACTGCTTACAACTGCTTAAAACTGCTTTAATCACCCTGTCACCATCAGCCACTATGTTGGTCAGGAAAAAAATAAGCAGCACTACCCAGTCTCAAATGCAGGAACATGTCCACCATATTCAGAGTAATGTACCACTACTCCATCTGAGCTGTACTACAGACTGTTTTTTTTTTAAATGTATTATTGAAGACAAATGTAGAATACTGTGGAATCAGTCATTTATAATATATAAATCTACAAATATGGATTTGTATGGTGATAGATACAAATGAAAAGTGTACACATCAGATATATGAAGCTGTACATACTAACTTAGACATATAGAATATGTACATATATATCATAAAATAATATATATGTGCAGATATAAAAAAATATATATGGCTATATCAGTAGCTATATATATATATATATATATATATATATATATATATATATATATATATATATATATGTATACATATAAATATATCTATACACAGATAAATATATCCTAACATAATATATACATATATAAATATATATCTAGGTACATATATATATATATATATATATATATATATATATATATATATATATATGCATATAGACATAAATATACATATATAGAGATATCTCTATATACAGATATAGATATATCTCTATATACATATATATACTGATATATACATACATACATATACATACATGTGTATATATATATATATATATATATATATATATATATATATATATATATATATATATATATATAGGTCTACCTGATAACACCGACACACCAAAACACCGACAACAAAGTCACCGATACCACAAAACAGAAAGTTCAAAAACAAGAAATTTCACATACCCGACAAACCACAATCCCGACAATTAACAAACAAAATAAATCCCCTCTCCAAAAAGCACACACACAACACAAGCATACCAAAAACCTTACAAACCTACACTAAGCCTTACATACACAACTATCCATGCACTAACCTTAACCCAAACCCTAACCCTAAGGATGCCACTATCACACACTCACCTAACCCGCACTCTAACCCTAACTCACTTAACCCACCCCTAACCCTACAGTCTATCACTATCGCACACTCACCTGACCCGCGCCCTAACCCTAACTCACTTAATCTGACCCCCACACTTACTTTAACATGTCGGTGTTCTCAGTGTCAAGATTTTCAACTGTCAATCATCTCCATTGTCGATCTTCCGGTGTCGGTGTTCTCGTCGAAAGCTTTTTTCAGTTTCGGCGTTATCATGTAGATATATATATATATATATATATATATATATATGGTCTATAGTATATATTCAAAGGTTTAAAAATTTGAACCTCATATGTTCGACAACATATGAGCAAAACTTGAAACCTCGAATATATAATAAAAAAGTAAAAAAAAAAAAAAACTTACCTTAACGCTCTGAACAGGGGGCAAGCCCCCCTGCACCTCCCAACCCCCCCCCCCACTTAAATATACCAATTCTGAGACCGCACTTCATGCAGAAAAGGGAAATTTTCCCATTCTGTGTGTATGGAGCCATTGCATTTCACCTTTGAACTTTTCAAAGTTCGATCATATGTTGTTGACCATATGACATTCGAACTTTGAAATGTTCTGCAGTTTAATAGGGACCCAGATATGTATTTATATATATATATAGCACTAATCCAGGCATTCTTCAAAGTATTCAATTGTATTTATTACTGCTTGGTAGTAACTTGATTAAAGTGTAGCTATCATTCTAAGTCTTTTGGATTAAACACTTGCACTTGGGCTTCAGACCAGTTGATTTACATTAGGAAGGTTTGTGGCCTGCACTGTGGAGGCAGGACAAGTAGCTTACATCCTTCTAAGTTGGGAACTGCTGATTGAGGGCTCAGTGTCTGTTATTCTAAAAGTGTATTAGTTCTGGTTTAAGCACTTGGGCTTTAGGCCAGTTATTTTACATTAAGAAGGTTCGTGGTCTGCACTCTTGTGGGAGGAGAGGCTGGACTCTGCCCTTCTGAGCTGGGAATTTCTGGTTAAAGGCTTATAGTGCCTGCATATTTCAACTGTTTCTTACTGAAATTGGTACACCTTGTTTGCTGTAGCATAGACTAGATCCAGGCCTGCTGAATCTAGCTCTGTTTGTATGCTTGTTGTTTGTTTGCTTGTTATTTCCCTAAAACACTAATACCACCTAAAACACAGCTTTTCAGCGCTTCTGTGGATCCCTAGTGATATCTGCATTGCTTACTGTACTCATTTCCTTGTTTCACTTAAAAGAAAGTTAGTTTGTCATTTTTGCATTTAAGTTACCTGTAACACATTGCATTTAAGTTACCTGGCACTTGCTCACTAAAGGCACTTGCTCTCTAAAGCAATTATATAAGTCAGCACTAAAAAATTAAAAGCACTACTCTCTCAAAGTCCTCTTGAGTACCTTGTTCCCCATTGGCCATTTTTTTTTCAATTATAAAGGAATTCCCAATACTATTCTAGCATGTCCAAAAGTCAGTTGTCAATCTTCTCTCCGGTCCAGCTGGTGAATCTGGGAATCTTGAGGCAATGTTACAACTGCCTCATGTACACAGACAACCCTCTCCTCCTCCCAACAAATTCCAACACATGTGAGAGATGCATCCATATAGCCAAACTGGAGGCTAAGCTCTCTCAACTCAGTACTGGCGTAACCAGTCAGGAGGAGAAGGAAATCACACTCAGTACAATTCCAGTCTCACATAGACCTACCACGACAGCAGACCAAACACATGAACACACAAAAACATACTCGGAGGCTCTAAATAAAAATCTGCCTAAGCAGCAGAGACCTCCAAAGCAGACACCCAAGCAACCGCTACCTCAAAACAAAACACATGCAACACATAGCTCACAAAGCCAGTGTGCCAAACAGTCACAGCCCTTAAGGCTATACAACACACCTGATACACTTGTAATAGGTGACTCTATCATCAGGCACACTGACGTCCCGCTCACCAGGCTGAACAAGGAGAAGGTCACGGTGAGCTGCCTGTCGGGCGCTAGGATCCGACACATCACACAAGCACTCAGGTCACTCCAAGGCAAGTACAAATATGACTCAGTCATTGTCCATGCTGGTGTGAATGACCTGAGATGTACCTCCCTGGACTACATGAAAAGAGACATAGAGGAGCTCTCTGAGCATGTGGCCCAGGCCGGTATGACCCTGACCTTGAGTAGCATTTTATCCTCACCAAGAATGATGCCACAATATGAAGACAAGATGATCAATTTCAACAATTTGGCTTAAGTATTGGTGTCATTCAAAAGGGATCCAATGCCTGTCAGCCTGGGATGACATGCTCGACAAGCCACTCTGCTTCACTAGGGACGGCTTGCATCTGTCACCCCTGGGCTTTCGGATATTGGCAAAGGCTCTTGCTACCCCCATAGTGCCTTTTTTAGGCAAGGCTCAAAAGTCAAACCCACCTCCATAGGTATCACAAGGAATAAGAAACTAAGAGTAATGCTACTCAACGCCAGAAGTCTAAACCTCAAGATGCATGCACTCAAAACTCTCCTTAGCATAGAGAACATCGATATCTGTGCAGTAACAGAAACCTGGTTCAAGGCTCCCAGAGCACCCCAGCAGTACCAGGTTATACCTCATACCATGCTTTTCGGCCCTAAAACTTGGACCGTCCCACAAAAGGAGGGGGAGTATCAATATTCGTCAAAGATACCCACACTTCCAGGTTGGTGGCACAGCACGAAGCATCAGAGACTATCCATGTGCAACTAACAGTGGGTAAAACTGCCTTCCAGTTTCTAGCCTGCTACAGACCACCCTCCCTAACCCAGGAACCCCACTCAGCCTTCTTGAGAACACTGGAAAATATGAAGGTCTCTCCAAACACCATTATATTGGGCGACTTCAACTACCCAAACATAGACTGGGAGCATTACTCTAGCTCCAACACCCTAGCCCAAAGGTTCCTAGAATTTATAAACTCAAATGCTATGGAACAACTTGTTACCACTCCCGCAAGAGGGGAAAACATACTGGACCTGATCATCACCAACATGGGAACTCTATGCTCCAGACCAGAAGTGTATCCCTCACTGGTAAGATCAGACCATAAACTAATCTCACTGGATATTCACATCCCGACAGCACCCCCTGCCCAGAAAACCACAGTGAAAAACTTCTCTAAAGCAAATTTCACACTCCTCAAAACTGAGGTGGACTCCTTCAAAGCCCCCGAGCCTGTGGAAAATACGGCCCAGACCGCAGAATCCTTTATAAACGCATTCTATGAACACCTTCAGGAATGCATGGATCATGCGATCCCAAATAAAACCAAGACCCAATCCTCCAAAGGCAGACGTCCTGTCTGGTGGACCCCAGCCATAAACAAACTATACAACAGAAGGAGGAAGCTACTAAATGATAGAGCAAAATTCCAAAAAGGGAAGGCATCTCTGATCAGTATTAGCAAAAAACTACGGGCACTCATAAAATTGTCTAAGGCCAGCTTCGAGAGAAAAATTGCACAGGACACTAAGGATAATCACAAGGCTTTCTTTAGTTGTGTTAAGAACCTGGTGGTAATTCCCAGATATGCTCAGAATTAGTCCAAAATGACAAAAAATACACCGAACCCACAGACATTGCCAACATCCTAGCTGACAGGTTCAGAGCAAATCCCCCCCCTCCCCACCAAAAGGGCAAATATCTATCCCAGCAGAGTGCTGCCCCCCTGACATCTCGGATGCCCAGCTAAGAGCCGCCCTCTCCAAAGCAAAAAACACAGCATCAATGCGTCCTACATGAACTCCAAGAAGAGCTAAACCCAAACATAAAACTACTGTTCAATCTCAGCCTTACTACAGGATATGTACCCAAAGAGTGGTGTACAGCAACTGTGGTCCCTCTCCACAAAGGTGGTGCCTCAACGGATCCTGGAAACTATCGCCCCATAAGCCTGACTAGCTTGGTCTGCAAAGCAATGGAAAGGATCATCATGGACCTCATAAATAAAGATATTGGGGACCTACAGACACTGGATCCTACCCAGTTCAGCTTTGTTAAGGGCAGATACTGCCTCTTAAAGCTGGTTAATTTCTTTGAAACAGTCACCAAGGCCATTGACGAGGGGAAGGTGGTCCACACAGCCTACCTGGACCTCGCAAAAGCCTTCGATACAATACCTCACTCGGGCATTATAGATAAGCTCACCAGCTTAAATATAAACCCCTATGTCACTAGATGGGTTGCAAACTGGCTCAAGGACAGAACCCACATGGATAGAATTGCTGGAGCCATGTCAGACTCCAAACCAGTTACAAGTGGCATCCCACAAGGCTCAGTCCTGGGACCTCTCTTGTTCAGTATATATTTCTCGGAGGTACAGGCCAACACGGAAGGACTGTGGCTGACCAAGTTCACAGATGACTGCAAACTGGGTGCCATAATCGATTCTCCAGCCGACACAAGCATCCTCCAAAAGGGCCTCATAGAAACAGACAACTGGTGCCAGAGCCATGGCCTCAAGCTAAACGCCAAAAAGTGTATAATCATCCCCTTTGGCAAAAACAAAGTGCCCATAAATTACCACATAGGTGGTAATCCATTAAGTACAGAAGAAGTAATTAGGGACCTGGGGACCCAAGTTGATAGCAATCTCTCATTTGACAACCACGTGGCCAAAGTGGTTAGAAAAACATTTTATATAGCCCACCTAATCATGAAGGGATTCACATCTAGATCAGGGGAGGTCATCATGCCTCTTTACTCATCCCTCATCAGGCCCAAAATTGAGTACAATGCCCCTTTTGGGATGTACCTTACAGACACCTGCAGCAACTGGAAAGACCCCCAAAGTACTTCACCAAGAGGATCAAAGGGCTCAAACAGATGCCATATGCTGCCCGGTTAAAGAAACTCCAGCTCTACTCAGTGGCATACTGCCTGTTCAGAGGCGATCTGTGCCTGACGTATAAAGCCATGTCCAACCCGGAATTAATGGACATGCTGCACCTCAGAAAATCCAAATCCTATCGAGCTACACACTCGAGAGACTTGAACCTCAGCACTGAAATAAATAGGACATGCTGGAGGGACAGATTCATAACCCAGAGGCTCCCTTCACTCTGGAATAAAATCCCAGTCCAGGTTAGGCAGAGTCCCTCATTGACTCTCTTCAAGAGGAATCTTGATGAGTGGATGGGAGATCGTAGGTTTACCCCGTGTATCACTTCTGTGTCACTGTTAGACAGAGGCACAGTATACTAACCTCAAAAAAGGGCATAGCAAAATTAATTTAAAATGGGTGGCGAAAGCCAAACACATTCTGGCTAGGCTTATAAATGCCCTAGGCAGATGGCCTAGTATGAACCTATGAACCTATGAACCTATATATATATATATATATATATATATATATGTATATATATATATATATATATATATATATATATATATATACATATCTTTGTATAACATGTACTCGAGTTATGCCCAGAAGCATACTTCCCACCCCTAAGTGCAACAGATCTGGATAAAGGCTGCAAATGAGGGGCAATGCACCAACACTAGGGACACAATGTACACCCTGCAGGTATATATGTAGAATTCCTTTAAAGGAAAAGAAAAAAGGTGTGCTAGGAAAGTGGTGAAAAAGGGGGCACAAAGAGGGTAAAGCAATATGAAAGATAGCTAGAGATGTGCAGGATGGGTGTAGGGAAGGTCCAAAGCTGTCCATTTCTTCTACAGCAACAGCTGCGCATATGTACTGAGTTTGTAGTTATATTTGGACACTCAACATTACATAGCTACAATTTAGTATGTTCACCCTGTTTGTGTATTGTGCGTGTTTGCCAGAGCCCTAGGCTGTGCCATTCGGTTGACGTGTGTGTTTGGGGTGTGGGAATGATATGGCCTATGCATGTTTGGTGCATGTGTGTGGAAGTGACCTCTTTCCTGATTGTGATGTGTACGTGTGTGTGTGTGCGTGTGCATGTGCGCGTGTGCGTGTGTGTGTGTGTGTGTGTGTGTGTGTGTGTGTGTGTGTGTGTCTGGCTGCACACTTCACACCATGTGGCTGCTCTGCACTGATGTTTTGTGGACAGCCATGGGCCATAAATGGCAGGGATTACAGGTCACCCTCTCCAGCCATGGACACAGGAACTGGACCTGCCATGGGTCTGACTAGCTCCGCCAGCCACAAGGCCCAAGGCAGTACTACTCCCTGATGGTGGCTAATGCCTGCTGGAACCGCGATCCTGTTGTGACCGGCCAAGTCCACATGCCCATGGCTTGCTATGTCATAGCATGGACAGCACACCACCCTCAGTACTGCCAGTGTCACTGCCACTATGGGAGCATGATGGTGCGCAGCCATGTGGACCCCCCACTGATTGTAGTGCTGAGCTACATTCACATGGCTGCCACCTCTCCTCTGCCAAATGTTCAAGTGCAGATATTCCATGGCTTATGAGTGCCTCAGTCTCACCCAACCATCTAGCCATGATCTCATTGCCCTCACGCCTTCCTGCAACAAGGTCCTGGAGACAGCCATGAGCACCAGGGAGATGTTCTGCCACAACCCTGTGCAGTTGTCTGGTGTTATGTTCATTACATGCCTGCATCCATTACAGCCCAAAACATGCCCCAGGTAACTGCCACATTGGCACTTGCTACATGTGCTGGACAGGCATCAATCTTCCTTTGACCACCCCTGCCCATCTGCCTGTGTGTGTCCTCACCAGCAGACTGGCTATGGCTAGTGGCTGGCTGCTCACTTTCCAAAGTCTCCACACTTGCATGTCCTGTGCCTGCACCCAGCTGTCCTTCAGTTGTGGCCAGTGGTGATGGGAAATGTATGGCCATTGTGACTGTGTGCGGGGATGGGGTTGACAAAGGTCTACACATATTCATCTAGCTTCTTTCACTGTTACCACTCCACATACATGTTCCCCTAACAGAGCTGTATGTTTCACATTTGCATGGTACAGATTATAGGTCACAATACAGGTTGCATGGTTTTGGTCTTGTGTATTGTGCTCACATTTTCATATCTCACAAATACCTGGCATTGTGACATGTGTGTACACCTTTTAAATGCACTGCATCACAGTACTGTATACAACATGTCCCTACTATTGGTAGTATGTCCTCACATTTTGGCAATCATTATCCAGATGTTCTGCAATAAACGATTTGTGAGTTATGATACTGATATGTGACATCTCATGCAAATAGACCCCTGTGAAATCTTGCAGTGAACCCCACTACAGGTAATCTTGCAGATACATATGCGATTTGTTGAGGTTAAATGCCTGGGGTACTGGTAAGCCACAACAGGAGGATGTCATACTTAACAGTCTCAGGCTGCTGTGCCTCATGTTGATACGAGGTACCTAAGTATTGTGAGGTAGAGGTATTATCAGCAGCTTCACAATAGCCATTGGACCAGGTGCAATGCTGCATGTCTGCACAGGTACAGTATACACTATGCTATTGCACTATTTGCTATTCTTCACCTGAAATGGGCACATATGTGCATTACTAAACCCCACCCAGTACTCTATTTTGCAATGACATATGCATCTATAGACTGTTAGTACACAGTTGGAATGTAACCTCAGTTCACTGATGTGGAGTTTTGCCTTACCTAGACACTCCTCGCTGGTTTCTTGGGTGATACCCACCTCCACAACTTTGGTTTATGAGACATGGCAGTGGTATTTTTAACTGAATTGTTTACTGTAATCTTGGAAAGTGAGAGGATGCATGAGATGTTGGTGAATATGTATGGGTACTGCTAATCTGAACAAGGGTGGTCTGCAGACGTGTAGTAACAAGTGAGGGATAACACTGCTTAGTCACATGATGAGGTAATGGTAAAGGGTGGTGGCAGCCAGGTTGAGAACATGTTGATGATTGATGATCTGCAGTGTGGTTTCATGCCAGGTAAGGGCAGTACAGATGCAACCTCCTTATGCTGTATGCACTTTCACAATGGTGTCTGGTTTCTCAGTGCTGTTACATCCCTGGAGCACCTGGTATATTTGCAATTACATGTGTATTCCCCCTTAGCCAAACTGCTTTTTTGCTGTTAGTCTGCCTGTAGTTTGGATATTGCTGACATGGCTAGCAACTCAGTGTATTTTACATAATTTGATGTTATGTCCAGATATTTGGCAGATGTAAGTGTTGCCTGGCCCCCATAATCATTGCATATTTCTGACACATCAGTGGGAGGATGTGAAGATTTTGTGACTAACTACAGGGAGGTCAATGGGCTTTGGACTTGTGCTATTCCACTGAATAGATGTTGGAACAGACAAGAGGGTGTTACTGCATCATATGTGTCAGCTCAACTTCACCAGTATTTCCATAATATCCACATTTTCATGCCCCCCCCCCCCACACACACACACACACACACACACACCTTGTCAGGCTTGGTTATGCTTTCTTGCACTAAGCTGTTCTGAGCATACCTGTCAACCAGCCAGATTGTTCCAGACTGTCCATGTTTATTGCCCATATTTGTGGTCTGTTGCACAGTATCATTATATTCCTTCCTGTGGTAAATCACTGAAATCATGTGAGGATTTCTGTCAGTATATTTTTATTTTTATTTTACATTTGTTGACAGTCCAACTGGATTAATGTCCATTTTCAGTGGAGGCCTGGGGAGAAAAGCTCCAAGGTAAACAGTTAAGTAATAACAAAGAAGGCATATTACCAAGGTAGACAGATAAGTAATAACAAAGAAGACATATTACAGATGAGATATTTACAAATGACATAAGCAGACATGAAATAGACAATATCACAAATTCAAGTTACCCCTTAGATTATATACATTCATGGTGAGAGTTAGCCAGGCTTGTTACAATGGCAAAGCCAGTTTGGTGCCAGATGTTGTTTGAGTTTAGCTTTGAATTGGGATAGGGAGGAGAGCAAAGTAATGTTAGCTGGAAGGAGGTTCCATGCTTTGCCTGCAGAGTTTGCAAAGAGGAGGTCACCGGCTACATTGTTACTTTTAATTGTCTTAATTTGTAGTCCGTTTGAGGATCAGAGTAGTCTTGGATTGTTGTGGGGGGTGATCATATTTTTTAAGAGCTGGTGTGTTATCTGGATATTAGATGATTTTATTAGCCATAATCAAAAGGTTATATTGGATTAGACTGGGAAGTTCTAGCCACCCACACTGTTTAAGGTTGATGTAATGGTGTGTTCTAAAAGGTAAGCCAGTGGCAAATCTGGCAATGTGGTTTTAACAGATTGAGAGTCTATTAAGTACACTTTTATTTAGATTAGAGAGAAGGGGTGATGCATATAAAAGTGCTGAAAGCAGGTGGGAGTGAGCTATGGCAACCATAGCCGGAGGGGTTAGGAAGGCTTTCATTCTATATAGTAACCCTAGTTTTTTATTTATAGATTTGATTGTTTGGTATACATGAAGGTCAGATTTTAGGTTATTATCAATTATTACTCCTAACAGTTTTGCAGAGGAGTCGGGGTGATTATTGTGCCATCTTTTGCATTTATGGTGAAGGTAAACGGTGTAGACCTTTGTGCTGAAGAGAATAACAGCATTTTAGTTTTTTGGGGGGAATTTAGCAACAAACGACGTTCGGAGAGCCAGGTTTCTATAGTATTAAAGGTGGGTTGGGTAACTGACCTTAATTCTGAGAGAGATGTGGCTGAGCAAATCAGGGGGAATCATCAGCATATTGGATACAGTTGACATTCGAGATGACTGTACATAGGTTGTTTATAAAGACAGAAAACAGCAGGGGTCCTAATATGGAGCCTTGTGTCACTCCAAGGGTGTTAGGTAATAGGGTGGAGAGTTTGTTCTGCCAGAGGACAGCCTGCTGCCTCCCACTGAGGTAAGATTTAAACCACTGAGTGGCACTGGTACTTAGACAAAAAGATTGTAGGGTGTGAATCAAAAGTTGGTGATCCACCATGTCAAATGCCTTTGAAAGATCCAAGAAGAGGGATGAGGATATTTGATTATTGTTATAATTATTATTAGTAGTACTGGTGAATGCTAGTAGGGCTGTGGTTGTGCTGTGATGTGGACAGAAGCCATGTTGGGTATCGGCCATGAGGTGATTCTGAATTAAGTGGTGCATGAGTTCATAGGTTCATAGGTTCATAGGTTGGTACTGGGCTATCTGCCTGAAGGCATATATTAGCCCAGCCACGTTGTGCGGTATTCACCTCCCCTTTAGTAGTTCCCTAGAACCTAGTACTAGCAGCTAGTACCCTTGGCCCCTATCTAGTAGAGTTGTTGGTATGATCCCTGGTGTGAACATTCTGTTACCCATCCACTCGTCAAGGTTCCCCTTGAAGAGTGTTAGTGAGGGCTCTGTCTTATGTAGATCGGGACCCTGTTCCATAGCAAGGGAAGTCTCTGTGAAGGGAATCTATCCCTCCAGCATGTTCTATTTATTGTTGTGTTGAGGTTTATATCCCTAGAGCGTGTAGCTCTAGTAGACTTGGTTTTGCTAAGATGGAGCATGTTCAACAATTCTGGGTTGGACATGGCTCTGTATGTTAGACAGAGATCACCTCTGAGAAGGCGTAATGCAACAGAGAACAGTTTTAGCTTTTTCAATCGTGCTGCATAGGGCAACTGTTTGAGGCCAGTAATCCTCTTGGTTAGGAACCTCTGTGGTCTCTCCAGCTGCTGGAGATGTCTAGCCAGGTACATTCCAGTTGGTGCATTGTACTCAATAATGGGTCTGATGAGGAAAGAGTAGAGGGACACCATTACATCCTTAGATCATGATGCGAACCCTTTCATGATCAGACGGGTCACACAGAAAGATTTTCTAACCACTTTGGCAACATGGTTATCAAAGGAAAGCTGACTATCTACTTGGGTCCCTATATCCCTTATTTCTTCGTCAGATTTCAGTTGTTTGTGTATACATCTTTTCATAATCTTAGCTAGTGGAGAAAGTATAGCTATTGGTCTGTAATTGGAGAATTCAGTGGAGGAACCTCCTTTATGTAGTGGGATTATATTGGATGTTTTCCAAATAGTAGGAATTTTTGCCTCTGCTATAGTGCGATTAATTAGTATAGATACTGGATAGGCTATGGCATCAGCTGATTTTTGAAGGTACTCAGCAGGGAGCTGACCAGCTGAGAGTGTGGTGGGTTTTAATTTTTTGAGCAAGGTATGGATAAGTGATGTGGACACTGGTTGGAAGCTGAAAGAGAGTAGATTTATAGGGATGGTACTCTCAGGGCCGGGGGAGCTGGGAGGTAGTTGGATAGCTAGGGCTTGAATTGTCTCTGTAAAGAAATTGTTAAAACTGTCTGAGACATCCTCAGGAGATTTTATCAATGGTAGCAATGGGGATAGGGGTAGACATTTTTCCAGGATGGAGTAGATTATTCAGACCTGCCCAAAACTTCTGAGGATGGTTCTGGTTTGCTGTCTGTAAATTACAGTAGTACATTACAGTTTCAGAACTGACATCCTTCAGAACATGTATGCTGACACACACCCTGTTCCTGTAACAACCTGCAGGATGTATATTGTGACCCTAGTGTTGGTCCATTGCCACCCCCCCCATTTTCAGCCTTTGTCCATATCTGTTGCACTTTGGGGAGGGGAGGTATGCTTCTCGGTATGACTCCAGTACATATTATGTGCAAATATATATATATATATATATATATATATATACATGTATTATGTGTGTATATATATATATATATATATATATAAATATATATATATATATATATATATATGTATATGTATATATAGCTATCTGTATATGTATATATATATATATATATATATATATATATATATATATATATTTATATATATATATATATATATATATATATATATATATATATAAAATACACACACACACACATATATATATATATATATATATATATATATATATATATATATATATGTATATATATATATATATATATATATATATATATATATATATATATATATATATATATGTACCTAGATATATATTAATATGTATATATTATAAGATATATTTATCTGTGTATAGGTATATTTATATATATGTATATATATATATATATATATATATATATATATATATATATATATATATATATATATATATATATATGTGTATATATATTTGTTTACATATATAACTACTGATTTATCCATATATTTTTTTATATCTGCACATATATATTATCTTATGATATATATGTACATATTCTATATGTCTAAGTTCGTATGTACAGCTGTACAGCTACATATATCTGATGTGTACACTTTTCATTTGTATCTATCGCCATACAAATCCATATTTGTATATTTATATATTCTAAACATTACTGGTTCCACAGTATTCTATACCTGCCTTCAATGATATATTTAAAAAAAATGTCAGTAGTACAGCTAACCATATTAGAATTCAAAATATTAATACTAAGTCAGTTTGTTTTATTAAACAAGAAAATATTTAAAAAATAAAAATACACAAATTGATTAAAGGTATACACTCCCTTATACTGTTCTAGCATGTCGAGTGGTAGATTACTGGCGTTGTCTCCAGTTCAGCTGGTCAATCTGGGCATCTTGAGACAATGCTACAATTGGCTCATGTGCACAGACAACCCTCTCCTCCTCCCAACAAACACAAATACATGTGAGAGATGCAACTATATAGCCAAACTGGAGGCTGAACTCTCTCAACTCAGGGCTGGCATGACCAGACAGGAGGAGATGGCAACCACACACACAACAATCCCAGTCCCACATAGACCTACCACAACTGCAAACCAAACACATAAAAACACAAAGACATACTCGGAGGCTCTAATAAAAAAACTTACCAAAACAACAGAGGCTCCCAAAGCAGACATCCAAAAATCCACCACCTCAAAACAAAACACATGCAACACATACTTCAATAAATCAGTGTGTCGACCAATCGCAGCCCTTAAGGCCAAACACCTTGCCTGATACACTAGTAATAGGTGACTCCATAGTCAGACACACTGATGTCCCACTGACCAGGCTGAACAAGGAGAAGGTGACTGTGAGCTGTCTATCGGGAGCTAGGATCCACCAAATAATACACGCACTCAGGTCACTCCAAAGCAAGTACAAATATGACTCCGTCATTGTCCATGCTGGTGTGAATGACCTGAGACGTACCTCCCTGGACTACATGAAAAGAGACATAGACGAGCTCTCCGATTATGTAGCCCAGGCTGGTATGACCCTGACCCTGAGCAACATCTTGCCCTCACCAAGAATGATACCACAATACAAAGATAAGATGATCAGCTTTAACAATTGGCTCAAGTACTGGTGTCATTCTAAGGGGATCCAATGTCTGTCTGCCTGGGATGATATGTTGGACAAGCCACGCTGCTTCGCAAGGGATGGCTTACACCTGTCACCACTGGGCTTCCGGATATTGGCTAAGGCTCTTGCCACCCCCATAGTGCCTTTTTTAGGCAGGGCTCAAAAGACAAACCCACCTCCTTAGAAAACAAAAATGGAAAAAAACTAAGGGTAATGCTGCTCAACGCCAGAAGTCTAAATCTCAAGATGCAGGCACTTGATGCACTCCTCAGCATGGAGAACATCGACGTCTGTGCAGTAACTGAAACCTGGTTCAAGGCTCCTGAAAGCACCCCAGTGCTACCAGGCTATACCTCGTATCATGCTTTTCGGCCCCAAAATCTGGGCCGAACCACAAAGGGAGGGGAAGTGTCCATATTCATAAAGGACACCCACACCTCCAGGTTAGTAGCAACACATGAAGCATCAGAGACCATACAGATGCAACTAACCATAGGCAAAACTGCTATACAACTGGTAGCATGTTACAGACCACCCTCCCAATCTCAAGAACCCCACTCAGCCTTCCTGAAGACATTGGAGGATATGAATGTATCACAAAATACCATCATACTGGGAGACTTCAACTACCCAAACATAGATTGGGTGCATTATTTTAGCCCTAATACCCTAGCCCAAAGGTTCCTGGAATTCATAAATTCAAATGCACTGGAACAACTAGTCACCTCTCCCACTAGGGGAGATAATATACTAGACCTGATCATCACAAACATGGGGACAAAATGCTCCACACCGGAAGTATACCCCTCACTAGTGAGATCTGACCACAAACTAATCACCCTGGATATACATATCCCACCTCCACCCCCAGCACAAAAGACAACAGTGAAAAACTTCTCAAAAGCAGACTTCACTCTTCTTAAGACTGAGATGGTATCCTTTAAGCCCACTGTGCCAGTGGATACCACATCCCACAATGCTGAATCCTTCACAAATGCTTTCTATGGACATCTCCAAGAATGCATGTATCATGCAATCCCAAACAAATCCAAGTCCCTCTCCACCAAATGTAAGCATCCTGTCTGGTGGACCTCAGACATAAACAAATTGTATAACAAAAGAAGGAAGCTACTGCACGTCAGAGCAAAATCCCACAAAGGGAAGACATCTCTGATCAACATTAGCAGAAAACTACGTTCTCTCATAAAAACATCCAAGGCAAACTTTGAGAGAAAAATTGCTAAGGACACTATAGATAACCACAAAGCCTTCTTCAGCTATGTTAGAAACCTGGGCGGAAACCCTCAGATATGCTCAGAGTTGGTTCACAACAACAAAAAATACAATGAACCCACAGATATTGCTAACATTCTGGCTGACAGGTTCAGTGCAAATTTCTCGCCTCCTTCACCCCCAAAAGAAGAAATACTTATCCCAGCTGAATGTAATCTCCCTGTCATCTCAGATGTCCAAGTGAGAACCGCCCTAAACAAAGCAAAAAACACAGCATCAATGGGACCTGATGGTATCCCAGGGTGCATGTTACGTGAACTCCAAGAGGAGCTAAACCCACACATAAAAATGCTATTTAACCTTAGCCTTACTTCGGGATATGTACCTGAACACTGGCGTACAGCAACAGTGGTCCCACTCCACAAGGGGGGTGCCTCTACAGACCCTGGAAACTACTGCCCCATAAGCTTGACTAGCCTGGTCTGCAAAGCTATGGAAAGAATCATTATGGAACTCATAAACGGAGACATAGGGGACCTACAGACGCTTGACCCCACCCAGTTCGGCTTTGTAAAGGGCAGATCCTGCCTTTTAAACCTGGTTGACTTTTTCGAAACAGTCACTAAAGCCATTGATGAGGGCAAAGCAGTCCATACAGCATACCTATACTTGGCTAAGGCCTTCGACACAATACCCCACTCAGGCATCATAGATAAGCTAAACAGCTTAAAAGTAAACCCTTATGTCACTAGATGGGTTGCAAACTGGCTAAAGGACAGAAACCATAAAGTTAAAATCGCTGGAGCAATGTCAGACTCAAAGCCAGTCACAAGTGGTGTCCCACAGGGATCTGTCCTGGGACCCCTCTTGTTCGGCATTTATTTCTCAGATGTTAAAGCAAACATGGTAGGGCTGTGGCTGACAAAGTTCGCAGATGACTGCAAACTAGGCGCCATAGTCGATACACCAGCAGATACACACATCCTACAAAAAGGCCTCACTGAAACGGACAACTGGTGCCGTAGTCATGGCCTTAAACTAAACGCCAAAAAATGTATAGTCACCCCTTTTGGAAAAAACAAAGTACCCACAAATTATCACATAGACAGCAACCCACTGAGTACGGAAAAAGTAATCAGAGACCTAGGGACCCAAGTAGACAGCGACCTCACATTTGACACCCACGTTGCCAAAGTGGTTAGAAAAACATTCTACCTTGCACACCTCATCATGAAGGGTTTCACATCCAGATCCAAGGATGTCATTGTACCCCTATATTCCTCCCTCATCAGACCCATGATTGAGTACAATGCCCCATTTGGTATGTACCTCACCCAGCACTTGCAACAGCTGGAGAGACCACAAAAGTACCTCACCAAAAGGATCAAGGGTCTCCAACATATGTCTTATTCTGCCAGACTAAAGAAACTTCAGCTCTATTCAGTAGCATACCGCCTGCTCAGAGGTGATCTCTGCCTGACGTACAAGTCCATGTCCAATCAGGATCTGATGGACATGCACCACCTCAAAAAATCCAAATCCATCAGGACCACGAGAGCTAAAGACTTAAACCTCGGCACAAGTATGAATAGGACATGCTGGAGGGATAGATTCATAACCCAGAGGCTTCCCATGCTTTGGAACAGGATCCCAGTTCGTATTAGGCAGAGCCCCTCACTAACTCTCTTCAAGAGAAATCTTGATGAGTGGATGGGAGATCGTAAGTTTACCCCAGGGGTCACATCTGTGTCACTGCTGGACAGGGGCACAGTAAACTAATTCTATTATATAAGGGGACCTTCACTGTGTCACTGCTAGACAGAGGCACAGTATTCTAGATTTATTCTGTACATTTTTGTACCACTTCATGGGGTGGCAAAAGCCACATCACTATGGCTAGGCTTACAAATGCCCCAGGACAGATAGCCTAGTACTATACTATGAAACTATGAAAGTAAACATATTACAAAAGCTAATGAATTCTTTAAATTTAGAACATACCTTAGAACTTCTACAACCCCTACATTTGAACCCAAAGATTAAAATTAATAATAATATGTTAAACTTAAACTCCTACCCCTCAATAAGAAATTATACAGTATGGAACTTCTATAAATTAAAGGAAAAATCTATTGAGGATATTTATTTATTTATTTATTTTACATTTGTTGACCGGGATAATCTGACTGGATACATGTCCATTTTCAGTGGAGGCCCGGGAGAAAAGTTCCAAGGTAAGCAGTTAATATTCAGATACAATATTTACAGTGGTTACATACCTAAACAAGTTATACAAGTTCCAAGGTTAGAGATAATCCCAAGTATAGGTCCAGATTAAGTAACACAGGTAAGCTAAATTATTGTTTCTAACTAATTCTAGAGGAGAGTTAGTCAGGTTTGCTACATTGACATAGCCAGTTTGGTGGCAAATGTTGTTTGAGTCTAGTCTTGAATCGACTCAGGGTTGTAAGTAAAGTAATATCAGCTGGGAGAGAGTTCCAGGATCTACCTACAGAGTTGGCGAAGAGAGAATCACCAGCTGAGTTATTAGTTTTGATTGTCTGAACTAGTAGTCTATTAGAAGATCAAAGAGGTCGGGGATAGTTATAGGGGGTGATAATATATTTAAGAGCAGTAGTATTGTCCAGATTGTAAAGGATTTTATAGGCCATAATTAGTAGGTTATACTGGATCAAGTTGGGTAATTCTAGCCACCCAAGCTGGTTTAGGTTGATAAAATGATGTGTCCTATAAGGCAGTCCAGTGGCAAATCTGGCAACGTGGTTGCAGCAGATAGAGAGTTTGTTAAGGACAGATTTGTTTAGATTAGAGAGTAAAGGAGATGCATACAGAAAAGGTGAAAGTAGGTGAGAGCGAGCTATGGCAAGTCTAGCAGGAGGGGTTAAGAAGGTTTTTATCCTATAAAGTGACCCTAGTTTTTTATTGATGGTCTTGATGGATTGATTGACATTTTGGTTGAATTTAAGATTATTATCTATGATAACACCTAA
This sequence comes from Protopterus annectens, assembly GCF_019279795.1. Classification (NCBI taxonomy): domain Eukaryota; kingdom Metazoa; phylum Chordata; order Ceratodontiformes; family Protopteridae; genus Protopterus; species Protopterus annectens. Next base: position 843,594,743 of record NC_056749.1, on the reverse strand, counting down.
CAGTTTTGTAGAGGAGTCTGGGGAGATGATTGTGCCATTATTAGATTTTATGGTAGAGGTGAATGCAGTAGACCTATGTGTTGGTGAGAAAAGCAACATTTTTATTTTTTGGGATTTAGTATCAGACGATGACCAGAAAGCCAGTTTTCAATTGTGTTGAAGGTGGTCTGTGTAGCTGACCATAGCTCTGTTGAAGATGTGGCTGAGCAGATCAGGCTGGAGTCGTTAGCGTATTGGATACAGCTGACTTTTGGGATAACAGTATAAAGGTCGTTAATGAAAATGGGGAACAGATGTTTCAGTCACCTGACACCTTTTCACAGGAACCCACAAAAAAAGTATAACTGCTGAGGACTGGAACCCAGGACCGACTACATAGTAGGTTATGATTCAACCTCTTAAGTCACTGGGATAGTGAAGGGAAGTTGTATATCTTCACATATTCTACAAAGGTGCTGTAAGCATAGCGCAGCTTTGGTGTGTGGGTTTGCACTTTACTAAGCACTGTAGGACTACAACAATTGAATATATCTGGTTTCTATTTTTAGATGTGTAGCAGATGTCTACTGTATATGTGAGCAAAGTTAAGCATAGTTGCATAACGTGCCACACTGCTCAAACAAGCACATAAATGTTAAAAAAAAGAAAATTAAATTGCATTTTCATGAAGTAAAATCTAATCTGTTGTTCACCTTTCGGTTCAGGTTAATGGGCCAAAAGGTATTGTGCAGTGCTTATCAGCCATCCAGAACATTTCTGAACAGTCCACAAGTATGGGACAGTCTCTACAGTGCTGCTTACATGGATTCAGTATCCCTGTTACTGTGATCTCCCTCAGCAGTGCACCATAATTAATATGTATGGTGCACTGCTTTATGGTGCACTGCTGAGGAGGAACCATGGCTGTGTACACAGGTACATTCAGTGTAGGCTCTTCACGGAGCCTATACATATTTTATTGCATCCTGGGGCTGATTTATTTCCTTGAGGATATAGAACAATGAGATTTACACTGTGCATCCATGTACATGCCAATAGATGCCCCATGTCATTCTGTTGTTTTTTAAATAAATTAGAATTCCTGCCTCACATCAGTTCCATAATTTGGAGCATGTTACTGATTCTCCTCTTATATTTTTAATAAGTATATAAAACATGTACTTAAAAATACAATCCAGAATTTGGTTCCTTGACATTTATTTTGAGCTAAGAAGTTCTGAGGGCAGAATAGAGTCACAATGGGTTGCACAGTATGGTTTTGACATCAGTGGCCTGAGATATGCTTCTCAGCCATTGTTTATGTATTTATTCATTCACTCGGTTGATCTCAAACAGACATCTGAGGTATGGAGTCCCACAAGTGACAGTTTGCACTGATAGCAATATCACAGTGTGTGTGTGTGTGTGTGTGTGTGTGTGTGTGTGTGTGTGTGTGTGTGTGTGTGTGATTCTGTGTGTGTGGGTGTGTGTATGTGCACTTGGATGTGTGTGAGCATGCAGAGGGCATAGCTCTCAACTATCTTCATTTTTACCCCTTATCTGTGGTCTGTTCTTCATAAAATGTATGACTTTCTGAGAAAGAGTTGTGGATAGCAGTCACTACATAAAGGGAAATGTAAGTTTCAGGCTTCATATCTTCTGAAAATCCTTGTTAATGCAAAACATCTTACATCAGCAACATTATAAGTATAAAAGAACAATTTTAAAATGTTTCAAAATTTTGGATCTTTTCCTCTGACTCTTAAGCTAAGAGGTGGGGGTGGCATGAGGGTACAATATGTTGCACTGTTGTTCTCATAGCAGTGAGATGGAAACATGCTTTTATCACCGTTTAAGTATTCGTTCATTTGATTGTCAGCAAACATTTGAGATGTGCACAGTCATACTACAGGCTGTAAATGAATGGTCATATGCATGCATGTGGAGGGTAAAAATAGTTTCTGTGCCCCAGGTTAGTTATGGTGTAAGAGAAGGAATTGATAGTAGTAAAAGGAATATCATGATATGAGCCATGTTCTTTAAGTACAGTCCTTGGTTTCCTTGTTTTGCTGACTGTTTACTGTGTTTTTAATTTTTGGTTGAAAATAAACTAAACAACATGTAGTCTATGAGTTTAATGTTAATATTTTAACTTTGAATTCATTTTAAATTAACTTGTTTTTGAAGGCAGGCATCTGAAAGGCAATGTGTTTGGCTATAATAGTATTTGCCACTTAGTGCATTTGATTGAGGCTGTGTTGCATCTTGTAGTACAGGGTTTGAGTCTCACATTCCCCGTCTGTGTACTGGGTGATACTAAATCACTTCTCCAGACAGTGGTCATGGTCTGCCCATGAAAAGGAGCACATTCACCAAGTAGGCTGTCTCAGCCTGTTAGCAAATGTATTACAGGTTGTCTTTGAAACCCTATTCCCTTCACAAATACACTAATTATTGCTTCAGTATATACTATTTGACTATATATACCTGGACCTGTCTTGTAGTTTGATGGCTTACTTTCAATAAATGTTTCATTGCTGCTCATGTCAAGGCTGTTTTCAATTTGAGAATTTTTTGTTTTGTATTGTTTAACAAATGTCTCTCAGTGTTTTATTGTAAAATTTGAAATGAACATTTTAAATTCAATTATATCAAAATCACTGTGATCATTATAAAAGTAAAATTAAGATAGCATGAGCAGGTTTGAATAGTGTTTTATGGTAATTGTGGGGAGACAGTCAATGGCATATTGGTATAGCTGGGCGGGGGCGGTTCATTATGCTGCCTAGGGGTCTGTTTGACCTTGATCTGGCTCTGCTGAAAGCTTATTCCCCATTTGTAGCACACTGACTTTTCTTGTGACTGTGACACCAGGAAACCATACTAATAAAATCTTTTGTCAATTAATAGGAATATAAAATGCTTGTACAAATGAAGTGCTCTGCATTCTGTTAACCATTTGAATATGAATGTCCTTATATGACTATGGTATTTTTCTAATAATGTTGTTTTTCTAAGGAAATACATAGTTCTGGATGGGCATGTCTGTCAGTATCTGAAAGCTGCATGTCTGGATGGCTGATGCTGATAACGGTCTCACCTTTCTTTGTTATGTATGATTATCATCAGCAAATTGAAGGATACTGAATTGTTAAGGTGGTGCTGCGGTAGCGTTGTAGCCTCACAGTAAGACGTTGTCCTGTTTGTTTCTCAGCTAAAGCGTCTTCTATGTGGAGACACGCGTGAATGGACGTACCTTCGTTGAAGGTTGTGTCAGAGCTGGCAACTCGGCATGTAAAAATCTACTGCCAATCATTAGCGGACAGGAGTTCCGTTGTGGCGACCCCTAACCAAGAAAAGCCGAAAGACACAACAACACTATAAACTCAAAAGAAACAGGGCATCATGTTAGCCCAATACACACTAATGAATTAGGACATTATGTTCGTCAAAAGTTGTATATGTTTCTTTTTCATAATTTTCTAAAGGCAGCAAGTGCTCCAAGGATGCCTGCCGATTTCAGCTATATCTTGCATCATCAGAAGGATGAGTTTTCTGGTGTTGCATCCTCACAGTACGCTGTATAACAGCAGAGAGAAAAAAGAGTGATTTTTTTTACATAATAATAAGTGCTCTCTCCTTTTTCTGTGGTTGTGCAACATCAGAGATAATGCATACAAGCAATGTATAAGGACATATATCTCCTCTGCGGGGTGGGGGGTGGGGGGCTTGCTGTCCTGCAAAAAAACATGTTTTACTGTCTGTTTTTCAAGTTTTTCAAGACTTGCCAGCTTTCCTGGACCATATGAAGAAAACATGTAAACCTATTGTTGAGATTTCAACAATTTCTTGGAATTGATGAGTCAATTTTGTTCTACCAGCATTTGTTGAGTGGTCCTTCAGTGAAATAGCATACAACACCTTCCTCTTTACTTGGGTATTTTATAGAAGATCCTCATATTTCTTTTAAAGCCACTTGAATTATTTTCATGTCAGGTAGACATAGTTTCTGAATTCAGCTTTATTGTATCTAAGTGCTTTGACTGACACATATCCAACTGCTTGTTAAGAAAAGCAGGCATACCATAGTGTATAATTCAGCTGCACAAAGCTAGTTTGACATCTTACAAAAGGAACAGATTATATGTAGTAAAGGTGTATATAAACGAACCAAGTTAAGTAATAGTCAGCTGACATGGTTCTAGTGATGAATGTACTCATATACTCATATTATTATGATGCATTTCTGAAATGTTCAATCAGACCAAATGGATTTTTCCCAAATGAGAAATCATTCAGCAAAGAAATTCCTTATACATAAATGTAATATCTGGTATAGCATGATGATTGAAAAAATACAAGATGATAATTTACATTTATCAATAAGTATCTCCCACTGTGCCACTGTACTGAAACCATAGCACATAATACATATTCCTTAACACACCAGTTTCGAAAAAATTGTATATTACACCAATAGCGCATATAAAAACAATGGAGACTGTGAAATTTGCCCTTGCCTGACTGTAGGGGAAACTCAAGAACTGGTACCTATCTATCTATATATATTTAGGAGGAAGTATGTTTTTTTTTTTTTTTTTTTTTTTTTTATCTTTTGTGGATTGATGGCTTTTCTTTGAAGACAGAGAGAGATAGATATAAAAATATAGATATTTACATTTATAAGCACAGATATTATCAGACACAAACTGACGTGTGTGTGTGTGTGTGTGTGTGTGTGTGTGTGTGTGTGTGTGTGTGTGTGTGTGTGTGTGTGTGTGTGTGTGTGTGTGTGTGCGTGTGTGTGTGTGTGCGCGCGCGCGAGCGTATGTATGCTCTCACATATTTGTGGATATGTATATGTGTGTCTTTCTATATGGAATGTACTTGTTTTCTGTATCCCAATGTGAATTTTTCATAACTCCTCTAGTTTCTTCCCACATCCCAAATATATCTTGCAGGTCAAATGGCAATCTTTGCAACTATCTGTAAAAGTAACTGCTGCTCAGAACAGGCGTCAGGCTGGATAAACTGAAGATAAAAAACTCAGAACCAAAAAGTGAACTCTGAGAGTAGTCACACAACAACTACTCAAAAGTCTTTTCAGACGAAAAATACAAAAGTATATGAGAGGTAAAACCTCAAATGACTGTTCAGACCAAAATAATAATCCAAGAAACAATGAAGTAATATCCACGAAAATTCCTTCAGTATAAAAGCTTTAATTGGCAAAACAGGTGAGCGCTTTCGCTAAAATAGCTTTGTCAAACCTTCTACACAAAATATAAAAAAAAACTCCTTATATGTGAAAGTTGCAGCTGATTTGAGGATGACCTCATAATCAATTAACCAATCAATCAATCAAGAAATGCAGACCATTAAATTAATATATATACACTTAATACAAAAAACATAAAATTTCTTGAACATTAGCTAAATAAATAATTTTAAAAATAATATCAAACAAAAATACTTACATATATTAAACAAAATTATATAATAAATAAATTAATACTCAAATTTTCTTAAAATGTAATTTTCTATTTCTGAGTACAGGTTTTAAAGGAACTTTATCATTAAGCCCAGGAAAAACATAAGCTTATAAACGAATAATCCAATTAATTTCACTTCTCTCTGTATAGTTCGTAATATTCCCTCCTCTGAGTGTAGGGGTGTTAACTTGAATAATCATGAAATTAAAAGTGTGGGTAACATCAGTTTCTAAAACATGTTTAGAGAGAGCATTAACAGCTGAATGAACACGAATGTGGTAAAGATGTTCATGAATCCTATCCCTAAGCCTTCGATCAGTTTTACCTATATAGAAGGAGGGACAGGATGTACAGGTAGCCAGATACACAACAAATTCTGTATTACAATTTGCATCAACATTAAATATATACATTCTATATGTTATCGGGTGTATGAACATGTTAGAAGTTAAAATATTGGAGCAATAATTGCAACAATTGCAGGGTACAGTCACAGAAAAGACTCTCTCTTCAGAATTTAAATTTAAGTTGTTATAACATAAGAGTCTTTGTAGATTTTTCTTATTTTTCAACATAAATTGTGGTTTTTCACCTATTAATTTCTTTATATCAGGGTCAACTGTAAGGACATTCCAATGTTTATTTAATATTTTCCTGACGTGATAGAAATCACTGGTATAATATAGGGAAATGTTTTGCAAAGATGTATCAGTAGATGTCTTAACTGTATCAATATCATAAGCTGTCATCCCCAGCTCAGAGAAATAAGGGCAAGCTCTATTATTTCTTATATTTTCCACCGACTGAAAACCTAATTTGATTTCATTTATTTTATAGTTTCTAGAGGTCAATCAATCCTGTAAATTCAATAACTCTGAACTCAAATCAGACTGTATAGGGTTTAATCTTGAAGCCCTAATGGCTTGTCCTTTAATAATATTATTAAAAATATGCTGAGGGTGCATACTTTCCCTATGTAGCAGCGAGTTTTTAAAACAAGATTTCCTAAATACTCCTCTATTAAGTTGTCCGCTACTTAGTCGCTCTATATATCCAAAAAAGCTATACTTACTGGTGAAGAAGTAATGGTAAACTTTAAAAAAGGAGTAAATAAATTAACTTGGTCAAAAAATATATCCAACTCATATTTAGAACCAGTCCAAATAAAAAACAAATCATCTACAAAACGCCTGTAAAACAAAATATACTTCTGAAAATTGGGAGTTGTCAATAGCATATTTTCCTCCCACCATGCCATCAGCAGGTTGGCGTAGCTATTGGCACAAGATGTGTCCATAGCCACGCCATCCTTCTGCAAATATATACCACCGTCAAAAACAAATATATTATTTTCTAAGATAACTTCCAAAAGTAGACCAAAAAAGAAAAGCCCCAGCTGGAGACATGAAGAAACCAACATTAAAGAAAATGTGGGAGAGCACACAGGCCCTTGGACCAATATGAAATTGAAGTGCTAAATAAAGGATTATCTTTTATACATCTTACAAAAGGAACAGATTATATGAAGTAAAGGTGTCTATAAACGAACCAAGTTAAGTAATAGTCAGCTGACATGGTTCTAGGGATGAATGTACTCATATATTCATATTATTATGATGCATTTCTGAAATGTTCAATCAGACCAAATGGATTTTTCCCAAATGAGAAATCATTCAGCAAAGAAGTTCCTTATACATAAATGTAATATCCGGTATAGCATGATGACTGTAAAAATACAAGATGATAATTCAAATTTATCAATAAGTATCTCACACTGTGCCGATGTACTGAAACCATAGCACATAATACATATTCCTTAACACACCAGGTTCGAAAAAATTGTATATTACACCAATAGCGCATATAAAAACAATGGAGACTGGGAAATTTGCCCTTGCCTGACTGTAGGGGAAACTCAAGAACTGGTACCTATCTATCTATATATATTTATGAGAAAGTATGTTTTTTGATTTTATCTTTTGTGGATTGATGGCATTTCTTTGAAGACAGAGAGAGATAGATATAAAAATATAGATATTTACATTTATAAGCACAGATATTATCAGACACACAAACTGACATGTGTGTGTGTGTGTGTGTGTGTGTGTGTGTGTGTGTGTGTGTGTGTGTGTGTGTGTCTGTGTGTGTGTGTGTGTGTGTGTGTGCGTGTATGCTCTCTTATATTTGTGGATATGTATATGTGTGTCTTTCTGTATGGAATGTACTTGTTTTCTGTATCCCCATGTGAATTTTTCCTAACTCCTCTAGTCTCTTCCCACATCCCAAATATATCTTGCAGGTCAAATGGCAATCTTTCAAAACTATCTGTAAAAGTAGGTGTGTTGAGTGACTGAGCATGTGTTTTTATTTTGCAGTAGACTGGCATTATATCCAGATCTAGTTCTCTGCTTAAATGTATTGAGTACTTGGACAGGCTCCTGCTTCACCCCATCTCTGAATAGGACAAAGCAGGTATAGGAAACTGAATCAATAAATATATTCTCTGCATTATTGTATTTACATTATATTTCTGTACTTCATAGCATTGCATCACTAAGGACTCTAAGAATTAAAACAAGATCAGAGCAGTTTTTTCCAAAATACACGAAACACCCTGTAGTAGAATCTTTAGCAGCACTTAAACAAAGCAGCTTTCAAGAACTTTCTGTTGTTGCAGATATCTGTGTATGTCACTGGCTTTCTCTGTTATCTGCTGTCTTTCGGATATATAGAACAGTCTGTCATCTAAACTTTTACTGCTGTTATTCTAGGATCAGCAGGAGGAAATTTCCCTTCTAGCAATCTGGGTATACTGGAAACTGACAAACTCTTATTGCATCATCTACTGCTGCCTAGAGAAATAACTATGTAGAAACCTGAGCTAAATCTCTAAACATATCTGAACACACTTGTTGCTTGGAAGCCTCACCAATATGGCAGACACACTCATCACAGTCTCTTTGACACATATAACTTTTGGTCAAATCTCTTTTGTTTCTTCTAAGCAGCTTCCCATCCTCAGTACAAGTAATGAAAGATTTTTTGTGCTTATGATTTTTAATAGCCATTCATTCTGGCTACTTTGTTTGTCTGTTTAGCATTGTGTCATTGTACCACTTTTCAATGAATACTTTCAGCTTGCTGGTTTGTCATAACAAAGTTATACTAAAATCTCATTTTCTAGTTAAATAAGAGATTAGAGGTAATGAGTGCACTCTTCAGTCCATGGCCATTTGCAGTTCAACAGATGGTCAAAACACCTTTCAAGAAAGAATTTATGCATTTCAAAAAATAAATGTACAATTACATAACAGCTTTTTTCATGAGATTTTTCTCAGTACTGCCTGCATGACTTATCTCTGGAATTTGGATAGGTCAGATAAGAGATCATGTGTTGAAATTCTTCCAGCTCTGAGAATCTTTCAAATTCCCTGCTTTGTATTGTTGAACATTATCTGAGACAACTACACCAATTTTCTACATCTCAGAAACCCAGATTTAAGAGTATTGATAAGATCAACGCTCAACTTTCATAACTTTCCAGAATTTTTGAATAATTGCAAACATAAACAAACTGAAAGAACATAATGGATCACCCAAAACAGAGTTTAATCAGAACCACATTAAACAGTAAGCGCTTTCGTCATCAACAATGAATTCCTCAGACTGCCTGAGGAAGTCATTGTTGATGACGAAAGCGCTTACTGTTTAATGTGGTTCTGATTAAACGCTGTTTTGGGTGATCCATTACGTTCTTTCAGTTTGTTTGTCTTTTTCTTTTAAGAACGCTGGATATATTCTTTTGGTTATGATGAGCACATGCAGTGCCTGAACACAAAAAAAATCTTGGAACTTTGTTTAGGTATGCTTTGGGCGCACAACGGTCTCTTACTTCTTGCTTGGTTTGCATTAATATGCCTAGATACTAAAAACACATTACTTGTTCTCCTTCAGCATGTATTTATTTATTTACTTAGTTATTTCATTTGTTAACTGGGTAGTGTCCGACTGGGCAAGAAGCCCATTTTTAGCTGAGACGCGGGGAGAAAAGCTCCAAAATACAATCAAGCTATGAGGTAGACGTATACAGATGATATAGGACTAGCAAGAGATGAGTTACAACATATTACAGATGATTCAGTACTGTCTAAGATGCCGCAGAGACATAAGTACAGTATCATAAGTTCAATACAATAGGTTAAAACTTAGAATAAACAATAACTCAGCTTATTTGCAAACATGGTACAGATTCAAATTAAAGATTATACAGGAACAGAAGACTATTTACAATGAAGTTAGTCTTATGTATATAAGGTCATGCTAAAGATGAAGAGAGGGGAACTTGAAGTTGGGTAAACAGTCCCTGAGATAAATACAAAGATTACATGTGGGTAACAGTAAGTTAGCAGAGCATCACAGTGTGAGCAAAGTTTTGAAAGAGAACTGCTCCCTACAAAGCAGTAGAGTTTTGCCTTATTAGGTGTGCTAACACAATATAAGAGGTAGCATAAAGGGAGGGTACAGTTGTGGAATTCTTGGGAGATATTAACCTGGATTATGGCAGGAGCAAAGCCAGTGATTTGCTAGGTGCTGTTTTAGGAGTTTTTTGAACTCATGGTTGTTTAGTTTTTTTGTGATTGTGTGAGGAAGTGTGTTCCATAGCTTGGCAATTTTGTACGAGTAGAGTGAGTCACCATGAAGGTTGTGGGAGCAGGTGACATTTAGCATTAGTTTCTTTCTGATGATCTGAAGGGTCTGGATTACAGTTTAGTTATACTAGGGAAGCCAGTGCAGGGAGGTTTTAGCATTGGTGGATAATTTTATGGACTATGGTGAGTTGATTGCGGGATAAAAGGTTAGGGACTTCAAGCCAGTTTAGTTGAGAGAGTGCTGTACAATGGTGAGTACTATTTGGGTGACTGGTGGCAAATTTTGCTATTCTGTTGTAACAGGCTTCTAGATTATTGAGGTCAGTCTTATGAAGATTAGTGAAAACATAAGAACCATAGAGGAGAGTTGAGAGTAGGTGAGAATGGGCAGTGGCCAGCCTGGCACTGTTGTTTAAGAATGGTTTTGCTCTATAGAGGGTGCCTAGTTTGGTATGCACTCTTTTGATTGTCAATGAAATATTTTTATCAAATTTTAGATGTGCATCAATTGTTACACCTAGAAGTTTAGTTTTGTTTAGTGGGAAGTAACTTGGTTCCATTGGAGGAGAGGATTGAGAGTAGGGGTTGGCAATGAATGGGTTTCTTATTTGTGAAGACTATTATCTTGATTTTGTTTGGGTTTAAAGTTCTTTGGATGGCCCACCTTTGTGGAGGGAATGATATGGGATATTTTCCAGAGAGTTGCGATGTGTTGTTTGGAAATGGATTGGTTGATCAGGATTGATATGGGGTAGGCTATAGAGGGAGCTGCTATTTTTAGGAATTCATTTGGAAATAGGTCAGCAGCAACACAGCAGGGTTTTAGCTTGGTTAGGAGTGCTTGTATGTAGCTAGTTTGGATGGGAGAAAAAATAAAAGGGGTGGGATGATTTACAGTTGGAGAGGGGAGAGTAGGAGATTTGCTGGGATGGTCTCCTAGCAAAGAGGTAAAGGTATTAATAAAATGGAGTTGAAGTGTGGAGAAATTGGGTCAATGTTGTTTGATGAGGTAGGGGCTAGTGTTGAGGAGTGGCCAGGATTGAGGAGGCAGTTGATGCTTCGCCAGAAATTTTAGGGGTTGTTTTGGTGTGACTGTTGATAGGACAGGAAGTAGTCTTATTTGTCTTTCCTGATTTGTTTTTTAGCTAGATTTCTAAGCTGCTGATTGTTAGTGAGGGTAAAATTATCTCTGGTAGTGTGGTAGGCAGCCCATGCTTTGTCCCTGCATTTTATTAATAGCCTGGTATCTGCTGTGAACCAGGGTAGGGGTTTGGTTTTTGATCTAACCTTCCTGATGGGAGCAAGATTATTAAGTATATTAAGGAAGTTATTGTTGAAGTATTGTACTCCTATATCTAGTTGGAGGTTTTTGAGTGGACCCCAGTTACATTGTTGTAGCAGGTGATTGAATAAAGAGGGGAGAATTTTTTCTTGCTTTGGATGTATTTGTAGGTGATGTTGCGTAGGGTATGGACTCGTTTTCTTTACAGGAAGGTTGGGCAGTGGTCACTGAGGGAATCAGGGAGACACCCTGCTAAGTAACCAAGGCTGGGCTTGTTTGTTAAAATCCAGTCTAAAGTTGACTGTTTTTTGGTGTGCTTGTCTATGTGGGTTGGGTAGGTTATGGTTTGGGTGAAGTTAAATAGATTCAGAAATATGGTGGGGGGGTGATGGATGAGCAGGAGTGCCAGTCAAGGTTGAAGTCACATAGAATGATAGTTTCTTGGTTAAAATTGCTAGATGCCCAGGCTAGAAGACTTTCTATGATGGGTAGGTTATTACCAGGAGGGAGATAGGTGGCTATGATGATTATTGATTTGTTTGGGTTGATGTCCATGCAGGCAGTTAGGATTTCTGAGCTGGGTAGATGAGGGGGAGTGCAGATTAGTTGAATGACCTTAAGTGTGTCCTTGAATATAAACGCCACCCAACCCCCTTTTTTTATTTAGTCTGTCTAGTCTAATGATGTTATAACCAGGTGCAATGACTTCAGTGTCTCTTATGTGGGGCTTTAGCCAGGTTTTTGTAACTACATCTATATCACTGCGCCATCTTAGCAAGGCCTTCTGTTAACTGGTGCAACTACTACACACTACAAGACAATGATGTATGTCTTGCACAATATCAGAACTACACTACTGTTCGTTGGAACCTTCTTAACTAATATAACATTATGCGCAATTGCAAGTAATAACATGGCTGTCTTATTCATTCATACTGTAACAACTTAGGCTCTAGTAGGTTAGAATGCTAAACAAAATAATGCCTTAAAATACTCAATTATAAAGCGAGCAGCTTCATTAATGGCTGCAGTTAAATGCGTAACTGCAATCAACACATAATACTTATCAACAGTCGCTAGTTGCTCAATTTCCCATTAACAACAGGCACAAACTATAGGAATTGTTACACAACTATGGGTACTCTTAAATAAACTAGCTGACCAAGTACGTACATTACAAGAGTTTCTAAATTTTAAGTGGTGAGCACACTGAACAGGGAGAGTGCCGAGGGTAAATGAGGTCCCTAAGAGAGAAGTTTGTTCTTTGGAAATGGCGCCTTTGTAGATATGACCTCAGTTATTGGCTGGAAGTAGGGGAGTGGTTACTGATTCTTATGTAATCCAAGAAAGCCTATAATAGATCAGGTACTTAACAGAAGTAAGTGAATGATCGCAAACTGCGCCAGGTCGACGATCCAGAATTCTACAAAAATTATCAGTAAGAGGAATTTTTTCTATGGGTCAGTGAGAGCCTGTGAGCAAGTTAAATAGTAGAAAAGTGTAGGACCTAGACCTGTATGGAAGCACTTTAGAATGGCAGCTAACATACACTAAAAAGAACTTTATATGCTTGTGCCCTTTATTATTGGTAGTACAGAATGGTCGCTAACATAGAGTGAGATAACTTATGTTATTTTACTGTAGGTTTGTGCTATAGACTGTTCACTATCACAATAAACGTATTCAACTTATTGGCTATGGGAATGCTTTATCACTTTGGCTAGTATAAGCAGGAGGGAGAGAGAGCTAAAGGTATCGGCACCCTCAGTTTAGTGTGCACACCACGAGGTTAACTCTAAGTCACAAAACTGACTGAAAACTTAGCACAGGGTTATTATTTTAAATTAATTTAGATGTACACTGCAGGCACTAATTTTATTTGGAGAACGGGATCCTGATTTATTTTGCTGACTGTGCTGCTACAGTTCAGGCTAGCAGGGTATGCAGTCCGCTGAGGTTAGGGCTGAATGAAACTGCAGACACTAATTTTATTTGGAGACCGGGACCCTGATTTATTTTGCTGGCTGTGCTGCTACAGCTCAGGCTAGCAGGGGATGCAGTCCGCTGAGGCTAGGGCTGAATGAAACTGTAGACTCTAATTTTATTTGGGGAATGGGACCCTGATTTATTTTGCTGGCTGTGCTGCTACAGTTCAGGCTAGCAGGGGATGCAGTCTGCTGAGGTTAGGGCTGAATGAAACTGCAAACACTGATTTTATTTGGAGAACAGGACCCTGATATCACAATTACCAAATGAACCCCTTGTCTTCCTGTCATTTTTTCCCCTTGGCTTACTTGACATTATTATTGCATATGTTTTAAGCATCAGACCTTGCACAAAGCTCTTTAAACAAAAGAAAGAATGTATTTCTTTCTTTACAGCTGACTTTTTGCTCTGCTCAGTTTACCTTGTTACCTCTACAAGTATGATCAGCTCTGCATCATTCTTATTAGGCTGTTGAAAGATTTCAGCTTCTGTCTATTGATGGGAAACTGTGAAATGATTCAGTTACTTAAGCTTACAGACTCTTCATATTTACATATTGACCATAATTATTATGAATGTACAAAAATTCTTTCAGCTGTTTTGTTTCAGACATAATGATTCAAATGTTTCAACTGGCATTGTGTTACACAGGGTTGCAGTTTTGAATGCAAATATTTCCAATATCCAACTGTTAATATTCCTGTTATTACACATATTATTATTAAACATAGTCTTTAATGCCAGGCTGCCCCACAACACTCAACATAATATCTGGCAAGGTTGACATGAGATCTTAGAGAAGGAGGGGGGAGAAGACCAAAACGCCTGGGTCCTTAATGACTGAATGCACTACAAGGACTTCACCTGCTTTGCATGGCTGGTTCTGCAGTGTTCTAGCCTGTGGTAGAAGTAGTAGCAGTGTTTATGCAGCAGCAACCTCAGGTTGGGATCTGGTAAATTATTGGAAAATCTCTTTTAGTTCAACAATTTCCTTGGGGACATTCACTGGATTTTGGTTGGCTGACTTCTTTCATTTCATTGTATTTGTATTTGTTTTACTGGGTAGAACCCTGATCCCCATGGACCTTTGTCAGACTCAGCCCAGAAGCAATGTCTGTAGTAGCAGAATCCTGCAGACTTTGCATACCCTGAGGTTTGTCCAGTTCTATGATATTCACTCCTGGGCTGCTGATAGTATTCTACTGGACAATATAGAAAACAGAGTAGAAGACTACAGAGAAGGAAAAGAAAACCACAAAGCCCTTTTTCAAATGACAATAATTTGATCTACTTCCTAGAGCTGGGTCTGTAGTGTTGCAGCTTCTACTGAGAGTAGAGACTTCTGTATAATATCTACCCAAGTCTGAGAGTCAGAGAAGAATTGGAATATTGTTTTTTGATTAGTCAGCTTCTGCAGAGGTATTGCCTGGATTTTTGTTGGCTGGGTTTTGTGCAGCAGCACCTTACAGACTTTAAATGCCAGGAGGATTTCTTAGTACAATGCACTTCAGTTTTTGACTGTTAACATTGGTCTAATGTGCAATCTAGAGAAAAGACAGAAGACTGCAAAGAAAGAGAAGACCGTAATGACCTTTTCTTAAAGGTTTCTTTTTGATTTAACCCATTATTAGGATTTTAGTCTCCTAGGACATAGTCTGCAGTGTGCCAGCCACTACTGTGAGTAAAACCTTCTATCTGACAGTTACTTGAACTTAGATTTCAGTGAAGAAATAAAGAATCTGTTTTTGATTGACCAGCTTCTGTGAAGATATCTGCTAGATTTTGATTGGCCAGCTTCTGCAGAGTCATAACCATACATTCTTTAAATACCTTGAAGATTACGCAGTTGATGTTTTGCTGTGCTCAGAGCAGTGTTAATCCTGTTAAGTTACCTGAAAAAGAGTCTAGTCTAAAACAATAAGGCAAATTGTACATGTAGATAACATCAATTTCACTACCTTCTCTGTGTCAGAATTGTTGCCCAACGTTTGCCTTATTATATACACCAGTTTTTTTCCCTTTTCAACATATTAGGTTATTAACTTCATGACTACAGTTTATCTGGTTGCATCGTTTGAAATTAGTAATATTGTCCTACTAACTAGTGTTATTATACTTAAGTAATATTTCACCTTGTTGCTGTTGTATTGCTCATTGCTGGTAATATTTAACTTCAAGTATTATTTCAGGTAATTTTGCACTATTTCTAATTATTGATACTAGGTAGATGAAACTAAAATAAGTTTTCGTCTCAACTATATAATGCACTCTTTGTTCATTGGTTAAGTGGCTTGTTTCTACTGATTGCTATACTGTTACACCATTTAAAGGTACTGCACTAGAGAGTATTGTTTTATGCCACTGGATATATTTTTGCTGGTTCGGCAATTTGCCGTAATCTTTCTGCACTTGGAAGAATTCATTCAGACTAATATATATGCAACCATGTGAAAATCTGATGAAATACAGAAATTATATGTGTTGTGGTCATGTCTCAGGTGTCAGGATACAAACATTAATCATGATATTTGTATTTAGTAAATACTTATATGTATGCTACAGGTGAATTATGAAACACATAGGGGACCATGCTGTTATTTCTGGTGGAAACATGGCTTATGTAAACAAGTTTGAATCTCAGGGGTTTATTAGATGACACAATATTGTTGGGAGGAGCTGGACAACTGGTGAAAGGAATGCGTCTTAAAGACATAATAACACATTAGGGCATGTTTCATTGTTGCACATATTTGTGTTGTGATACTTATTGATTTATCAGCATAATTATGCAATCAAGATCTGTACAATATATGGTTCACAATAGGGGGTAGGCACATTAATATAGTAGTAGGATAACTGCGTGTTAAGGAAAGATGTTGATAGCATTTACAGCAACTATAGTCGTTTACAAATTTTAAAACATTTCTCCATCTGGATTTAAACCTTTAGAGCATTCAAGAAAAAAATAATACCCAAGTATTTTCAAAGCACACCACATAGGAAATCATACTTCAGAAACTTCACTTGTGACAGCAGATTTCAGAAAACAAGAATGCATGCATTCATCTTCATTGTCCTATTGGCAATTGTAATCTGTACATCCAACTCTTCAGCATGTTGAAATGTACATTAACTTATTCTGCCAGTGGAGCTCAGAAGGTTTGCACTGTAAGTTCCAATGGGAGGAGCCTAAGGTTTTTGTACATTTCAAGCAAATGTTCATATCTCTGGAACCATACTGTTTACTAAAGAAATGTAAATGTCAAACTCTTCAGCACAAACTGTTTTTACAGTGGTATTATTATTTAGGCTCCAGGTTTTAAACTGTATTTTATAAGTCACATTTAGTCATTACGTCACTGTTAAGTTTATAATATTTTGTAAACAGCTTACAATACCTCAACAACCATTCAGGTTACACATACTGCTAGCTGCACTTTGTCCGTCCAGCTGAGAGCTTTCATATTGGTATTAACAGTTCTGTCTATGCTGCTTGTTTGTTGAGATATTTAGAAAAGCATAACATTTATCACAATATAAATAAACATGACATGAACAACAATTAATATTTCTGTAACTCTGTGACTCTGTAAAGGCTTTTTTTGCCGAGACGCTAAGAGAGAGAAGTATATTTTACTGCTATCTGTGTTTGTTCAGAGAAAGACTATTAAGCTGCTATTGGTGTTTGTTCCAAGTGAAAATTCTTTTTGCTTTTTGCACAATGACCTTTTGGGCAACCAAGAAATGGATTTTTGATATATTACACAGAGGTACAGTTCCTGATCTTCGTGGTACATTTTTCCTGTTTGGCTCTCAGTTGTTATTATAACAATTAATATCTCTTTGCTTGCACTAAATACAGATCAGATATCAACATAGTTGTGTTTGCCATTGTGTAAGCTTTAAGATGAAATATTTTAATACTTTGTATGTAGCATGATTTTGAAAGTATTAATGCAAATATGAACAAGCAATATTTGACGCCTAGACATGTTGGTAGGATGTAAATTCAGAAACACCTGCAGCTGTCATCAGGCAGTAATAAGTTAAAGTGAGTAAACATAGCTAAGTATAGTGGCATAAAGTGCAACAGAGTAATGCTGCCAAAAAAAAAATCACAAAATATTGCTGCAAGCTGTGCACTTCCATTTAGTCTTACTTGCATTTGGTGCCCAGTGCTAGACATTGTGCAAATGCAGAGGTGGAAGAATAATGATACAGAAGGGAGAAGATACATCATCAGAGTGAGACGGAGGTGGAAGAATAATGATACAGAAGGGAGAAGATACATCATCAGAGTGAGACAGAGGTGGAAGAATAATGATACAGAAGGGAGAAGATACATCATCAGAGTGAGACGGAGGTGGAAGAATAATGATACAGAAGGGAGAAGATACATCATCAGAGTGAGACGGAGGTGGAAGAATAATGACAAAGAAAGGAGAAGATACATCATCAGAGTGAGACGGAGGTGGAAGAATAATGATACAGAAGGGAGAAGATACATCATCAGAGTGAGACGGAGGTGGAAGAATAATGACAAAGAAAGGAGAAGATACATCATCAGAGTGAGACGGAGGTGGAAGAATAATGATACAAAAGGGAGAAGATACATCATCAGAGTGAGACGGAGGAGGAAGAATAATGATACATAAGGGAGAAGATACATCGGCAGGGGACATGGAGGCAGGGACAAAGTAGCTTATAATAGAAGAAATACACGTACTCATAAAATAGTGTAACAAAATCAGTCAATAACACTTAGCTAATGCCTGGATTAGAACCCTTGAAAGTAGTCAAAAATCTATCCATATTTGTGATAATTGTCACATCACACCACAAATAAATTGCTTCTTCATGCCATTTAAATAATAAAAACAATGAAGCACAGTGACAATTTATTGAAGCAGAAGGGGTGAACAGAGAGACAGAGACAGATTCAGAGAGGAGTAGCAATAATATGTTTTGTAGTACATGTAGGAACATCTATATGGTGTGTTACTCTTAATTATTAAATCATCACTCATTTGTCATGCTCTGTACAGCAAAGTGCTTGCTATAGGGAGAGCTAAGGGGTAGGACAGTGCAATGAACATGAAGATATAAGCAGGGAAAGGTTGGCTTAATAAGTCTCCTTGTCGGAGCTGCAACGTTTTGCAAATGATGTCTTGCTGCACTACGCAAATGGTATGCGAATGAAATATGTATATGGAGAGAAATACAGATGTTTGCAGTGAAATATATGATAGGAAAATGCAATATCATAAAAGAGTAATTTGACCTACAGCTGTAATCAAACCCATGGCACAATGCAAAAACATCACACAGTGAGTAGGAACCTGTACTTTATTACAGCCAGCAGCCTAAGAACTGTTACATTAACTTTTTCACAGTACTACCTTTTGTGTGCCTTTACTCTGTATTCCCAAAGCCCAGCAGATTTAACCACATTTACATGAAAGTAACCAGACCACTGTGGCTGAAACTGAAATCTTCAGCTTTTGCAATAAGAGGTTAAACAGCATTCATTGTCACCAGGCATTGTTGTGCTATGCCAACTTCCACATAAATACTGAGGACATAAAGTAAAAGCATTTCCCTGGGCCATTTCTCACCATGTGTGTTGTATATGAATCTATGTTTTGTCCAATGTGATGGGGGGGCGGCAGAGGTGAAAATGGGCATGGCAGGCAGATTGTAGGATACAGGTGAAAGAATACAAGAATTTGCAGGCGGGTGGTGGGAGATCACCATTGTTATCCACTTCTTTGCAACATAAGTGTACAGTTGTGCACACAATTTTATGACTTTGGAGAGTCACCACACCAGTATTACGTGATAACAGAATAAAGTTGTATAGCCAATTACACTAGATCAAGTGTGTCAAGATGGCACATAGGCAAAGAAGGGAGTTATTTATGGTGCATAATTTTTTATTAGACAGGTATCCATTTTTTGGGGGGAGTCAGAGAGGAATGTTATGGAAGGTGCTTAGGAATGAGAGGGACAAGTGGGTAGGATAGATTAGGAAGCATGAGCAGACTTACAGGACATACATGACAGACAGTGATGGTGAGTGAGACAAAGGGTTGGGGGACACCATGAGTGGAATAAGTAGGGATGTTAGAGGCACAAGCATGCCCAGCTTGAGAACAGTGAGAATCTAGTCTTCACTCTCAGACCTTGTCATCACTGTCACCTGTATCAGCAGCCTGAGTCAGTGCCAGGGGTGGCATCATTTTTGTAATCCAACACAGGACTTTTTAACCCTGCCGATACATGCACCCAGACCCTTGTCTATGATATAATCTACCAGTCAACTCCTGCCAAGTGAAAAAATTGCCACCTCTACTAGTACTGCTCCTGAAATGTATCACTGTACCAGCAGCTGGGGCAGAGCTACCTGACACAGGTGGAACAGGTAGGACAGGGTTTGCAGAAGCAATGATGACAGGTTGCAAACCTGAAGTTCTGTGTGCCTGTGCTATTATCTGTGGAGGTACAGAGGGCTGAGCTGCAGTGGTCAGTCTACATCTTGTTGGTCATTTTGATTTCAGCAGTATGAAGTATGCAAACTACAGGATGTTAAATTATACCCCTTCTGCCAAAAAAGGAAGAAAGGTAGGGAAGGGGCAGGCCAAAAAAAAAAAAAAGATCCATGATATGTCACATTAATTTACTTATTCAATACGCTCTTTTGGCAAGATATCAACAATTATGATAATTTACTATTGTACACCTTTTGCCACATTCATGCATAATGTGAAGTAATTGATGTGTCATAAAATAAATAAAGCTCACTGCTATGATATAAGAGAGAGCAGTCTTTATTTCCCTATGACACATAGGATATATGCATTCAAATGTAATAAATGCAATTACTATATCTGAATTGTTCCAGATATATTATTGGTGTTAATACTTTAGAAATACTATCCTGTAATAGGTTCATAGGTAGGTACTAAGCTATCTGTCCGAGGGGCATTTATAAGCCTAGCCCGAGTGTGTTGGCTTTCGCCGCCCCATTGATTAATTAACTGAGCCTCTGTCAAGCAAAGCCAATGAAGTGATCCCAGGGGTGTACTTTCTGTTACCCATCCACTCGTCAAGGCTTCTCTTGAAGAGTGTTAGTGAGGGGCTCTGCCTAATGTAGTTAGGAATTTTGTTCCAAAGCATGGGGAGTCTCTGTGACAGGACTCTATCCCTCCAGCATGTTCTATTTATTGTTGTGGCAAGGTTTAGCTCACTAGAGCGCGTGGCTCGCAGTGACTTGGATTTCTTTAGGTGGAGCATGTCCATCAATTCTGAGTTGGACATGACTTTGTAAGTCAGGCAGAAATCACCTCTGAGTAAGCGATATGGCACTGAGTACAGCCGGAGTTTTTTCAGTTGGGCTGCATAGGACATATGTTTGAGGCCAGTAATCCTCTTGGTGAGGTGCTTTTGTGGTCTTTCAAGTTGTTGGAAGTGTCTTGTGAGGTACATCCCAAATAGGGCATTGTACTCAATGATGGGTCTGATGAGTGACGAGTAGAGGGGCACTATAACCTCTTTATTTCTATATGCGAACCCCTTAGTAATTAGATGGGCAACATAGAAGGATTTCCTAACTACGTTGGCAATATGATTGTCAAAGGAGTGATTTCTATCTACCTGGGTCCCCAGATCTCTTATTACCTCTTCTGTATTAAGGGGGCTGCCACCTATGTGGTAATTCGTGGGTGTTTTGTTTTTCCCAAATGGGATGACTATGCATTTTTGGCATTTAGCTTGAGGCCATGACTTTGACACCAGGTGTCTGTCTCAATAAGGCCTTTTTGCAGGATGTCCATGTCAGCCGGAGAGTCAATTATGGCTCCCAATTTGCAGTCATCGGCAAACTTGGTTAGCCATAGTCCTCCTGTGTTTGCCTGTACTTCTGAGAAATTTATTTATTATTTATTTATTATTTATTTATTTATATTTGTTGACCGGGAGTGTCCGACTGGACGTAGGTCCATTTTCAGCGGAGGCCCAGGGAGAAAAGCTCCACAGTTAAAATAAACAGACAGTAGTTACATTGGATTACATAGCGATTAACAATTTACATAGCAATTACTTACAACATATTTACAGATGAAGAACATAGTACATCAGTAGACAACTAGAATCTTTATCTGTGAAGTACATAACAGACATTAACAAATATTACAAGAAGAAGTTCCTGCTGTATAATAAGTACTGGCTTATGAGTGTCTGAGCTTGCTATAATCAAAGTACTTAGTGGAGTGGAAAGAAAGGTAGTGGTTGGATGGGGTGGGTGATATTAGAGTGGGAGTTGCAAGGGAATAGCCAGCATGTTTTTAGGTGCACTTTTAGTAAAGTTTTGAAGTGGGTGCATGATGGTATAGAGGTAATTGTGGGTAGGAGGGAGTTCCATAATTTGGCTATTGTGCAAGAGAATAGTGCTTCACCAGCAGAGTTATTGGCTTTAGTGATCTGCAAGTGACTTTTGTTGCTGGATCTTAGTGATCTGGTGGTGCGATAGGGTTGGAGTAGATTCTGGAGGGATGGGACATTTAGTGGATGGTTTACTAGTTTGTGGGCGAGAGAGAGTTTATACCATTGAAGGAGGTGAGGGAGTTCAAGCCAACCCAGTTCAGCAAGTGAGAGACAGTGGTGACTATGGTAGGATGCCCCTGTGGCGAATTTGGTGATATTGTTATAGCAGGTCTCTAGCTTGTTTAGATCGCATTGCCTTAGGTTGGTATATATTGGAGAGGCATAAAGTAGGGTGGAGATAAGGTGGGAATTTGCTATTGAAATCCTTGCTGCTTTGGTGAGAAGTTGCTTATTTCTGTATAGCGCTCCTAGTTTTTTGTGGACTTTTTTTATGGTCATGGATATGTGAATGTCAAATTTTAGTTTATTGTCTATTTCCACTCCTAGCAATTTGGTGTGTTCAGTTGGGTATATAGTGGTGTTGTCTTTTGCTGTGATGTTAAAGTGAGAGTTGTTTTGAGTATGTTTGCTGGGTTGGAAGATGAGTAGTTTAGTTTTGTTTGGGTTGAGTATTAATTGGGCATCAGATAACCAAGTTTCAACAGAGGAAAAGGCTTCCTGTGTGACTTTTTGCAGTTTGGGTAGGGACCGGGCTGAGCAGATTGTGGTTGAGTCATCTGCATATTGTATGACTGTGCCATGTTTGGTGGCAGAGGCTAGATTATTGGTGAAAACAGAGAAGAGTAGGGGTCCAAGAATGGATCCTTGGGGAACCCCTATGGAGACAGGTAGTTGGGGAGATATGTCATTCTGCCATACAATGGATTGTTGGTGGTCAGACAGGTAACTCTGAAACCAGTTGGTGACTGATTGTGAGAAGGATAGGTTACTGAGGACAGAGATAAGTTGTTTGTGTGGGACCATGTCAAATGCTTTAGATAGGTCCAGGAAAGTAGCAGAGGAGAGAGAGCCATTGTTTTTATGCTGAAGGATAGTGTTAGTAAAGGAGAGTAAGGCAGTGGTAGTGCTATGGTTTGGTCGGAAACCATGCTGAGTATTGGAAAGGAGGTTGTTAGTAAGGAGGTAGTCTGAGACCTGAGAGTGCATGCATCTCTCTGGTATTTTGGAGAGTGGAAAGAGAATAGCTATGGGGCAGTAATTAGTTAGTTCTGTAGGGGGTCCGCCTTTGGGGAGGGGAATTATATGTGATACTTTCCACAGTGTGGGAACAAAACTTTTTGACAGAGATCAGTTAATCAAGATGGATACTGGGTAGGCCAGTGCATCAGCTGCAATTTGTAGGTATTCACTTAGGAGGTTGTCTGCTGCTAATTTGGTGGGCTTAAGTTTAGTTAAGAGTTTTTTTTTTTTATATTGGAGGTAGGTACAAGAGAAAAAGAGAAGGCAGTGGGGAGATTACTAGTTGAAGGTGTGGGTTGGAGGGAAGGGGTTGTGTTGTTTAGCTAGTGATAGTATGGTTTGTGTGAAGTGTGTGTTGAATGAGGTAGCAATATTTTCTGAGGAGTGAGGGATGATAGGAGGAGGGGTACTGACTTTACCTGGGTGGAGGATGGAGTTTATGGAGGACTAGAATTGTTTGGGGCTGTGTTGGGAGGGGTCTAGGGCAGACTAGTAGTATTGGAATTTGTCCTGTTTTATTAGCTTTTTGACTCTATTGTGTAGTTCTAGGAATTTCTGTCTAGTTGAGGGGGTTTTGGTTTTGCTCCAGTGCTCCCAGGCTTTATCCCTGTTTTTCATTTCTGACTTAGTGGTTTTCTGTAGCCATGGGGAGGGTTGTGCTTTGATTCTGGAAAGTCTTATGGGGGCATGGTAATTAAGGATGTTCAGGAAGGTAGTATTAAAAAATTCAACTGCGTCATCAAGACTGAGGTACTTTAGAGGATGCCAGTTACATTCTTTGAGGGATGAGATGAATGTGAGTGGGTTAAAGTTTAGTTTTTTATGTATTTGACGGTAGATGACAGGTTTAGCTTGGTATAGGTATTTTTTGAGTAGGAATGTTGGGGAGTGATCACTGAGGCTATCTGATAAGCAGCCTGTTATATATGACTGGGGGCTTTTACTGACTAGTATCCAGTCCAGAGTAGTGTGCTTGCTGGAGTTTTTATTTATCCTGGTTAGCGACTGGATTAGTTGGGTGAAGCCATGAAGGTTTACATGATGGGTTGGATGGTTGCCAGAACAGGACTGCCAGTCAATATTGAAATCACCTAAAATTATAGTTTCTTGGGGGAGATGGTGAGTAGACCAGCTGAGGAGGTTTTCTAGTGGAGGGATGTTTTGGCCAGGTGGGAAGTACCATCCAATTATGTTGATGGTTTTGTTTTGGTTTATTTTCAGGTTGGTATATATTATTTCTTCATTGCCTATTTGTGGAGCTGATGATTTTAAGATCTGGATGTTTAGATGCTGTTTAAATATTATAGCTAAACCACCTCCTTTTTTGTTTAGCCAGTCTACTCTTAGTATGTCATAACCTGTAGGGAGTATTTGCTCACTGGTAATGTGAGGTTTTAGCCAGGTTTCTGTCAGGATGACTATATATGGGGAGTACAAGTCTATGGTGGCATGGAGTTCATGGACTTTGTTGGATATACTTCTAATATTTAGGCTTAGTAGAAGGAAGTCACTTGGCTTTCTATTGGCTGTAATATGGGAGAAGTTGTGGTTTCTAGTCTGATTATGAGGATTGGGGTTGGAGATGGTAGGGCCAGGGTTGGGGTGGATATCTCCACTTAGGGCTAGTTTTGATGAGCATGAGGTTATTAGTTGTCTCAGTTTTTGAATGTGTTTATTTATAAGGGAAACTTTATGATTGTGCTCTTTGTGTAATAGGTATGGTGGGAGGGTTACTGTGTTAAGTTGTAGGGATGCTTTATGTTTGAGTAATATAGTTGGTAGAATATGTGGGGGGTGCATAGGGATGTTTCTTGAGTTGGTGGGAGGGGAGCTGAGTGAGGGTGAGACATGAGTGGTGGTGTGAGTAGTAGTACAGTGGTAGTGGTTGAGTGGGGGAATGATGGAGCTTTGGTAGGATGTAAGATATGCAAGGAGAGTGCATGCAGTGAGCATAGGTAAGGTATGCTTGTACATGTTAGTTGAGGAGGTGTGACAGTAGTGGGAAGATGGAGGAGGTAGTGTTGGGTTAGTGCTGTGGTTGGCTACTGGAAAGATGGGAGGGGTTTGTGAGTGTAATAAAGGTGGGACCACTGGGGGTGGGAGGGAATAGGGGGCAGGGTGGGGAGCGAAGTGGGTAGAGACCCTGTTAGTTGCTCTTATGAGGGGGCTGGAAACAATCAGGTAACAGAGTTAACTGATAAATGAACATATGATAGTGACAAGGGTGGTTGTAGTTTTAAAAATGGTGCCTGCCACACGTAATATTTATTAACTTTGGGATTGTCTTAAGGTAATAAACAGGGAAGGGGGAGGGAAGAACAAGGGTGTGAGCAGGCAGTTCTTTGTATTACTGCTAATATATATGAAATATATATGAAATATATGCCGAACAGTAGGGGTCCCAGAACTGAGCCTTGCGGGACACCACTTGTGACTGGTTTAGAGTCAGACCTGGAGCCCGCTATTCTTACCGTGTGAGTTCTGTCTGTAAGCCAGTTGGCAACCCATCTTGTGACGTAAGGGTTTATGTTCAGGCTGGTGAGTTTTTCTATAATACCCAAGTGAGGAATGGTGTCAAACGCCTTGGCAAGATCAAGGTAGGCTGTGTGAACTATCTTTCCCTCGTCTATGGCCTTGGTAACTGTCTCCAAAAAGTCAACCAGGTTTAGTAGGCATAATCTGCCCTTAACAAAGCCAAACTGGGTTGGGTCAAGTGTTTGGAGGTTCCCAATGTCCTTGTTAATGAGTTCCATGATTATGCACTCCATAGCCTTGCAGACCAGGCTAGTCAGGCTTATGGGGTGATAGTTACCAGGGTTAGTTGTGGCTCCTCCTTTGTGGAGTGGAATAACCATTGCTGTGCACCATTCTATGGGCACATAGCCTGTGGGGGAGGCTGAGGTTGTACAGCGTGTTTAAGTGGGGGGTTAGTTCGTTCTGTAGTTCATGCAAGACACAGCCTGGGACACCATCTGGCCCCATTGATGCTGTGTTTTTGGCTTTTGAAAGGGCTGTTTTCACCTGTGCGTCTGTGATTTCCGGGACACTACACTTTTCCGGTATTGTTGTGGGCCCTTTTGAATGTGAGAGGGAGGTGAAGTTTGCATATGTATGCATATGTATGCATAAATAAAAAACTAATTGTTGCTTCTGGATATTGAACCTACTCACAGTTAAGCTGGTGTTCTCATAGCCTAATACAAGTAACAAGAGTTACTGGGGAAGGCATGCATGCTTGATATCAAGGTTGAGATATGCATGTTCAAGGTGATAGTGAGTGAGGGACTGAACATAGTTATTCATACTTACCCTGTGCCTCCCTAAGATGAATTAATCTCTCCTGATGTACTATATATATATATATATATATATATATATATATATATATATGAAAGCATAATGAATAACTCTGTTAGATGGCTAGATAATTAATACTGAATCATAGATGAGTTATGGAAGTAGCCGCGGTGGTGAAGCAGTAGCATTGTTGCCTTACAGCAAGAGGTTCTCCCGTTCGATTCTCAGCTGGAGCGCCTTCTGTGTGGAGTCTGCATGTCCTCCCCGCTTTCGAGTGGCGTTCGAAAGACATGCATAGAATGGGCGTGCCTTCACTGAAGCTTGGGCGTCGAGGTAGCACCTCGGCACCCGTAAAAAAAAATCTACTGCCAATTATTAGCGGACTGGAGTTCTGCTGTGGCAACCCCTAACCGGGAAATAGCTGAAAGAAGAAGAAGGAGAAAGACAAGTTATGGGTCAATATAGTTACACAAGTGAGGGGTGTTTGCAGTCCTAAGTTCAGCTTCCCATCAGCTTAGGAGGTTATGCTTGGTCTTCTTAAGGTCACTGTAGTGGTGACAGCATTGTTCCCTAGTGTGTGTAATGCCATTTGCACAGGAAACAGATTTGAGTAAGCTGTTCTAAACCTCAGCCTTATAATGAGTCCCAGTATAATCCTCCCTGAAGCAGTCTGTGGCTATAGTGCTTCACGAGAAGGGCCACAAAAATCCTGTACTCCTCAACGTTCTACCTTTGTGCTTTACATTTACCACCATTCTCTCCATCACCAGCCTTGTCTGCAGAAGTCCAGCTAACAATATATGTCTAAAATGGCATCCAATTCAGATCTTACGTATAACAGGTTATGGGCAAAGAAGCACATCCTTTCCAATTGCATTTGCACAACTGAAAACATATGGATTCCTTGGCAGACACAGTGTCCCTACTTACATCATATAGCACTAAAGCTGTGAGGCATGGCATTGAGATATGTCATGTGTGGTGTTCAGCCTATTGGCGGATGCTCCAGTGTTCAAAAATGAAAGGCTTAGTGGCTTTAATCCTTGCTATTTAGTAGGATAAATAGGATGAATTGTGACATATTGTGATGATGGGTCTTGTACTAGCTGGGAATTTAACCCATGTGATAAAAAATACAAAAACTGAAACCTAACTTATTATTTCTGATTGCCACAAAACAACTTCCTTTTAAGCAAGGTAATTAGAGATATGATAATTTCAGAATGAATGGAGACATACTTCAGAGAGGCCTGTATGTGTGTGACTTTAAGGAGACCTGGGAATGTATTTCTATGTAAAATGCAATATTTCTATTTGTAAAGATATTTCAGGGGGATGGAGTTGCATTGCCTTAGTAATACATACAATCAACATCTCCTCAGCCAGTAAAACTAAGAATGATCCTGTCCAGCACATCAAACTCCTTGGAGTCGCAATTGCCAACAACCTAAAATTTGAAAAATACCTTGCTGTAACTATCAAAAAGGTCCACATTAAGCTAGGCTCACTATACAGAGAGTCAAGCCATACCTAACCAAGACCACTAGACATTCCATAGCTAGGACTCATCTACTCTCTACCCTTCTATATGCCTCACCAATACTGACTAATCTCAGCAAATCAGATTTAAACAAACTGGTGTCCTGCTATAACAAAGTCACAAGATTTGCTACTAACCTCCCTTACAGATCACATCACAGTACAGCACTTCATAAATTAAATTGGATTAAACTACCCAATCTCCTGTCCTTCAACCAACTAACTTTCATTCATTCCATCTTCCATCATCCAGACAACTGCCTCCTCAAAGTAACCAAATCTAATAATTGTTACAGTAACTCTCTATTCTCCCACCAAATATCTAAGTCCTAGAATTCCGTGCCTCAGACAATGCTAAATTCTAACAACACATCCAAATTTTAACTACTGCTTAAGAAACACCTAATCGAAAACTGGCTTTGCTCTTGCATTAGTCCAGGCTGATCATTCTGTCCTTCCTTGTTGTTACAACCAAAATATCTCTTCCCTTGCTAAATTCTAACATCCAAACTATCCCTTCTCTCATGGAATTCCAATTTTTGTCTACCTGTCTCAAGCTCAATACTGGTCCTATTTTATCTGCCTATCTCAAGCTTCCTACAGTTTCATCATATTCCCTCCTTCTTGTACTTCACCTCAATATTGCCTTAGCTATCATTGTTTAGAACAAGTAACACTAGCATAGCAACAATCAGCCATATTCTTGTTCATATACCATACATGTATCTCATAAATATTTACCACCAATACCATGATATTAATCTACTGCTTAATCATTTTTCTGTGATGGCACAAGCTATTTCATGCTAGTTTATTTGTTAGCTTTCTTTTTTCCACTTTATATTATTCTATCAATTTTTATTGTTTATGTATAAAGTATTTACTACCAACATTTACCAAAGTTATGCATTTTTGACTGTTATCGATTTCTTGTATTGTTTGTAATGTGTTTTTGTAAAGGAGGTTTGTCCCTGGGTCTCCGCTGAAAAAGGACCACTGGCCCAGTTGGACACCCCCCATAAACAAATGTAAAATAAATAAATAAATAAATACAGGTTGAGGTATGTTACGTAACTGCCATAAACATATGGTTAAGGTATGTGATGAGCAATGATAATTATAACAAACATATTGTACCCATCATACATATGTAAATACATTTTAAATTTAATATCATCATTGTCATGTTTAAAAAAAAATTGTACACATGTTATCTTGAGGTCATTATCCGCAGTGGTGCAGCAGTAGTGTTGTTGCCTCACAGCACGAGGTTCTCCCGTTTGATTCTTGGCTAGACTGTGGGGATTGCCTTCTATGTGGAGTCTGCATGTCCTCCCTGTGGTTGGGTGGGCATTCGAAAGACATGCGTAAATGGTTGAGCTGGCACCTTGGTGTTCATGAAAATCTACTGCCAATCATTAGTGGACCGGAGTTCCGCTGTGGCGACCCCTAACCGGGAAAAGCCAAAAGACAAACAACAACAACATTTATGCAAGCATTACTGATACTTTGCTCGACCAATAGGTATATGTAACAATGACCAGTGTAAGAAGTGCATTAAAATCACACATTTATCCTTCTCACATCTCTTTTCACCATTAGGCATATAATTTGTGGAACATGCTATCATACATGTAGTTAATGACAAATGATGTGAAGGTGAACAGACAATAGCTCACATGCCTTTGTCAATGCTGAGAATAGTGGAGTTTTTCACAAAGTGACAATAATGCAAACCAATGTATGTAAATATGTAGTCATACCAGGTTCCTATTGGAACATCAAATTTCCAATTGCTCGAATCCCTAAAGGTAGACCTTTAATGATCGAACAACTGGAAATTCGAATGCTTAGAAATTAACATAAAAAGAAAAAGTAAGGTGTGTAGGCAGGAGAGCAAGCCCCCCTGCACCCACCCACACCCCCGCTACTTAAATATACCAACTATGAGATCGCGCTACAATGTAGGAAAGGGAAAGATTACCTTTCCTCACCATATTTCATTAAAGTGCAATCTCGGAGTTGGTATATTTAAATAGTGTAGGGGTGCAGGGGGGCTTGCCCCCTGCTTTTACCCATCAGGGTACGTTGTCTTTGTTTTTTTTTTTTAATTTCAAAGTTACGGAACTTCGATCATATGGTGTCGACCATATGGTATTCGAAGTTCCGTAACATCGATTTTCTAATAGGTAACCTTTATACCACCCTATGTAAAAATTAATAATTAACTGTATTTGAACCCAGTATCACCTGTCTTATTTGTCTCAATTCACTTCAGTTATACATTGTGCCACAGGGATAATTATCTGAGATGTGGAAATTAGTCACTCAGTACTGTCCTGATTACTGATGAAAGCACATATTTGCTGGGCATATTTGCAGTACATAAGGCAGCCTAAACTAAATTTGTCACTTTTCCTTAGGCAATAAACTCTGCTTATCTACTACCAAACAGCACACAAATGCAAATTAAAAAATATAAATAAATAAAATATATATTGCAAATAATTTAAATATGATCTTCAAACAGGATTCGAGCACTACATCATCTGACTTATTTCTCTCATTTCATTCACAAGGTGTGCCAAAGAGTTGGACATCTGTCATGTGCATTATCTACAGTCATTACTGTTCAAGGTGTCGATGGTCATGCACCAGTACCAGGCTTATTTGTGCTACTGAAGGCAAGACAAATTATTTTTTATCTTTTTCCTTAAGTTGTGAAAGTTCATTTCATGCTGCCAAGAGGCACACAAATGCAGAAGGCAATATTTAGTAAAAACATTTGCAAAAATTGTTTCAGGTAATTTAAAGCAACATGAAATGAATTAAAGTGTATATCTAGCAATGAGCAGTGCCGCTACTGTATTACACTGACACATTCAGCCTTCTCACATCTCCTTACTTATTTATGTCTCACAGTATCAGGTAATGCCATGGCAATGAAATGAGGGACATGGAGTAGCAGAAATGCTTTGATTTTTCACACAGAACACACAATTAATATTGACATAATTTCAACCGACATATCTGTCAGTCACTTTTAGTCAACACTGACCTTATTTGAGTTTCCTAAATCAAAACACTCATGCACCAAAATGAGTGTCAAGATATATTACGACATCCCTCAATACAATTATCTGGGAACAGGTTTCAAACCCTGCATCACCTACACTATTTCTCTAAGCTCAATGCATTTGTACATTATGCCACAGAGATAGGTGTGTTACAGCTTAAATTTCTTCATTTATCACTGCCTATAGTGCTAAAGAAAGTGCAGTAATGCCAGTCTCAATTGTGCTATTGATGGTATTCCAAATTAAATTTGTCAGATTTTATCTTGGGAAGTGTATTGTCATTCACGGCTACTGACTGCTACCAGTCAATGGATGCAGTGCCACACAGTTTACAAATAATCTATAAAAAAAATTACACATTTTGAAACAAGTACTTTAAATGTAAATTGTGATGTTTCCTCAACTTTATCTTGCAGCAGGAACTTGTACTGATTTGAACCATTAAACCATGGTATAAAGAACAATCATTTAAGATCATTTCCCATATTTGCCATAGACAATGACATATATTAGCAAGGAGTACAAGCATTTAGAAGTACTCAAAATATAACATTGTACTGAGTCACATTGAAAGTGCAACAGAAACAGGTTATGAAAGTTGTCCTTCCTCATTTGACAGTAAATGTCTGGATGAGAAGAATATTGGCAGCAACTGGGATACCCATGAACTCACACAATATTAAACAAAGACTGGAATTAATGCAGGTGTATTCTTCTTTTTATTTATGATGCCTTATTCCCTTTTCTATGCTTTACTAACAGCAATGCTATCTGACTTTTATTGCATATGGTATCTGTAGCAATGCTTAATGTACTCCCTTGAATATGCAGAGCATTTCTTAGTAATTGGTAGCAAATGTCATCAATGGAACAATGTTTGAATGTTAGAAATGTTGCTCTCTTAAATTAGCCAATGTAATGTCAGACTTTTTGGTAAGTATCCTCTCCATGACATACTAAGTGTAAATCAAAGAAGGGAAACTGTGAAACACTAATTGTTCCTGCAGTCAGACAAAGCATTAATATCTGCAAGCTATTAGCAGCAATACTTTTCAATGTGCATTCTTGCAGAGCTATGGAATATGCATGAAATCGTGTAGCTCCTTACACCATGTTTCTCTTTCCCACAGATTGTGATATTCAAGAATGCTAATGATTTAACACCTCATTTGCATGCTCACAGTGCTCACAGGGCTGACTCTGCACTATATAAAGGTAATTGTATATTGCACTTGTATCATAGTGAGGAGATTGTTTGGATCCAGCAAGCTTGATACTACTAAATACATACAACTTTTGGAGATTTATCTACTCTCTCCACTCTTTTCTTGTCAAGACATGCTGCTATTTCTTTCAGAATGATTTTAATGTAACATTAAGGATGAATTGCAATGCCTAACAAAAAACACTATTTTATCTTTTTTCTTTTTCTTTATCCTTTAGAAATGACATAGCTGTTCTATAGCAATTATTTGCATTACAAAGATTGGTACAGAATGCTACCTGACATATATTTTGTAGTTTTATTTTTATTTTTTTTAATTTAAAGAGTTATTACAGAAGTGTATGGTATAACTTTGTAGCAAGGCCAGGTAGTTTTGCATATGATAGCACAAAGAAATGTGTTAACTTTAAGATTTCTACTTGGCTGCCCTCCACAGCAGTGGAGATGGCAGTATATAAGTTTTCTAAAGTTCTGCTTGTACATTCTGAATTAGTATTATTAGCACTGCAATGTATTACACAATAAAATCACCTGTTCTCCGCATTACAGAACTGTTATATCTGTTGTTATGTTATTCATATTTTTGGGGGACTGTCTTAATTTGTGTGAAGTTTTAGAGATCATTACCTTTGATACTGTTGTGAGAATGATGGATGAATATATTCATACTTAACTGAGTTCACAGCCATCCTGTCTGTGTATTATAAATTTAATTGTATGGCTATTTTCTGTTTCTTTTTACACATGGATATGGTGCCCAAGAAAGAATTTATACCCTGTAAGCAACCATTTGATGTAGAAAAGGAGGTCATTATCCAGACCTTACATCACCATGGAGTTTTTATCTTAGGGAGAAGTGGATGTGACAAATCTGCCTGAGAGAGGATGTGACAGCAGGTGATCAATGAAATCAATGCTGTCAGAGGGCAGCGGTGAAGTTACTCCTAGATATGGCACATGCCAAGTGATATGATAACCTCTGCCAGCTGTAGGGCAGCTGCAATTCTCAAGAATACATGGCTACAGGGAATTGTCATACTACTGCACCACTACTAACTGAAACAGAGGACTTCCTTTCCACTGATAGAGACCCAGATAGCTCAGCAGAAGGTTCACACAGAATACTTGATGTTGATGCTGATATGGATGACAGACCCAGACTGTTTCAAGCAGAACTTCCAGGTAAAAATAATTGTAAGGTTCATTGTTATATCTTTATATGCATATATCTTACCTGTCTGATATATAGAGTCAGTGATAAGCATGGGTCAGAGTAACAGACAGATAGAGGAGGGTGTTGGGGGAGGGAATTCAACTTGTGAGCAGATTTTTGTATGAGAAAATTCTTAATCTGCATATGTAAATGGGGTGTTCTCTGTTTCTTGTTTCATTTGCATTATGATACCTATCAGACTTCTTTCTTTTCCCTTCCTTCCATACAGGGACACCTGGATTGTAGGCTGCAAGACCACCTGCACATGATAAAAAAAATTGGTTATTGTTATTACTGTTTAGAGATTGAGTGACCTGTAGATTGGCACCATGATTGGAGAATGAATGTTCTCCAGCAGGGTATTCATCTACAGGTAATGCCCACTGAAAAATGAGTCCAATGCTTCTTGGCAGCATATCAAACTGCCATGGAGCTTAGACTGAAAGTAACATAATGACCACCATTATTTTACACTCACTAAGCAGCGCTTTTGCTGTTTAGCGAGTGGAAAATAAAAAAAAAAGAAAGAAAATTTAAACAAAATTGTGTGTGTGTTTATATCTGTCTGTGAGAGTGTATGCATGTATGAAAGTGAGAGCAAGATTGATTGAGCTGTTATTTACACTCTTTAAGCATAAGTAGTGCGTTTGCTGCTTAGTGAGTAAAAAAGTAAATGAAATATAAAAAAGACTGCGTGTGTGTGTGTGTGTGTGTGTGTGTGTGTGTGTGTATGTGTGTGTGTGTGTGTGTTTGTGTGTGTTGGTTTCTCTCTGTGAGTGTGAGTATATGCATCATTGCATGCATGAAAGAAGTGATGGTGTGTGTGTGTGTGTGTGTGTGTGTGTGTGTGTGTGTGTGTGTGTGTGTTTGCGTGTGTGTGTGTGCGTGTGCGCGTGTGCGCATGTGCGTGCGTGTGTGTGTGCGTGTGTGTGTGTGTGACAGAGAGTGTAAAGAGTGACAGTGATTGAGAACTGGAAGCAGCAGTTTGGTTTGCATACCTCTCGACCTCTTAGCTCAAGGTATCGCCAAAAGCCTAAAATAAAGGGGAGCAAAGGCTCAAAATAGGGACAGATTTTAAATAATTCTCTTAAAAAAATAACAAAGTTTCTGTAATGATAGGATTTGTGTGAATGGCATTTTCTGAAGCAGAAGTGGGCGTGTGTGTGAGAGAGCAAGTGAGATCAAGTGACCACTGGCAGTAACAGTAAAGAAGTTTGCATACCTCTTGACCTCTTAGCTCAAACAAAATTTAGATAAAACCTAAAATAAATGTGAACAAAGGTTCAGACATAGGAACAGATTTTAAATATTGCTTTTATAGACTTAGAAAGTTGCTTAGATAACAGGATTTACATTAGTGTGCATTTTCTGAAAGAAATAAAGACTGAAACTCAAATGTATGTCATTATTTGATGACTTCAATCCCCAATGACTGGCAGCAAACTACATATTTTAGGAGTAAGGGATCAAAACCTGAAGTAAATATATTGGTGTTTTTAACGTGTTATATTTTGGATTCAAAATACTTACTCCAACACCATTTACATGCACTACAGCAAGTATGAAACATTAGGTGGAGGAGCTATTTTAAAACAAAAATATATAAAAAGTATAGTAATAAAAAAATAAGTAAAACACAAGTTTACAGACAGTCCATTCTCTAAGAGCAATAATGCTCTCCAGGGTCTATGTTACTGTGTAAATAATGCCCTTCCAGGGGTGGAGAGGACCTCCGTCTATGATGCTAAGCCTCATAATGCCCCTGGGTGAGCATTATTTACACAATAATGCACACCCCATAGGGAATTATTGCTTGCATATGAGGTAGATTCAGGTGTAACTGAGAACAATATTTGTATCACTTTAGCATCTATTTCAGTTTAACATACATTTTGAACATGAACATTTTTGATAAATTCTGTTCCCTATTTTTCTGTTTGTTGTGTTTATAGCTTGTTATAATAGATGATCCTGACAGTGGCACTGTGGAACTATTATCACCTGATTTCAGAGTATTGGTAGCCTCTGATGATGATGGTGGTGAGGAAGAGGCCTATTTTGAGGGTGTAGACAGTCAGTCCGACACAGGTTGTGGCTCCCATATCTCCTGCCCATATTTTGGATACAGTAAGTATGCCTATGCATACTAATGACACAGAGACCTTTTTTATAGGACAGGTTGAGGATGATGACACAGTTAATCAGGGTAGTGTAGTTCCTCTGGTTGCAGAGCTAGTTGTTTCTCCCTGTACACATCTCAAGAGAGCAAGAGGGTTGCTAGAGGTACTCAGAACAAGCCTGCTGTAAACCCTTCTTCTTCTTCTGGTGTGTCATTAGGTGCCACCATATCTATGTGCCAGGCCATGGAGGAGGCACAGGGGCGTTCCACCAGGACCTTGGAAGAGATAATGAAAGTACTAAATGTCATGCATTCTGATGTGCATCACTCCCAGAATCATGTGAGTGGCTCCTTGGACCTGTCTGTGTCTGTGATGAAACATCTGCTGGAGGGTGGTGGGCATTCACATGGCCAAAGAGCAGCTACATCTTCTGGCGTTACGAGATATGGCCATACAAATTCCAGCTCCTGCAGTGACATCTGCTCCATCTGTGACTCTGGTGTCAACACCTAGATATGGTACGTCATGGAGTCATGGTCCTGGATGTAGTCACAATGAGAGCTCATCCAGGAGGCATCAATCATGTTTGGGTAGCACCCCAAGTTCTAGCCAGGGCTGTGGAAGCAGCAGGGAAACTCCTGGCAGAGATCATTCTCATGCTTAGGGGTGATGAAGCTGAACTGACTACACTACCATGCTTGGCTCACACCTGTCCAATATGCCAGGACAAAGTGCCAGCACAGTGTTTGACTGTGTTTATGCAGACACAAACACACTTTGAAAAAAAATCACTTACTCATCATACCACCTCACACACATGCAAACTATCTAAACAGTGCTGTTGAGTGCTGTACATCTGTTGTTACTGGCCCTGAACACTGTATTCTCTTAGATACATTGTTTCTTACTTGCACGCACTCACTTCATTCGTGTCAGCCTTGCTGTCCCCCCATGCAAATGATGATGACTATGCCCTGCCCTTTGCACATATTTTTGTGACTTAGGGTTGCAAATATGTCTGATGCATACAGTGGATAGTGAATGCTTGCTTTGTCACAAGCCTGCATTTATTAATATGTATTGCAGAAGAAAATAATGTTTTTTGTTTTCTAGTTCTTACTATTTTGTTTATGATTGCTTATATAATTGTCAATCCTCATTGTATCTCAGTTAGTATTACGAGTAAAGTAGTGGAAACAATAGGCACTTCAGTCTTGCTTGTTATAGTTGTGCAAATGAGGGTGTAATTGACCTGTTCTATGTTTTATAGATGATGATCAATTGAAATGCTTGATGTACAGTATTTTAGAATACATAACTGTATATTGCAAACATTAGACATAAGAGATATTACTAACATAAATGTACACCTCAGGCAAATGTTCTTCTTAGGGGCATATAAATATTTCCATATGAAAGTACTCTGTTACGTAACCTTCTTATTTTTGTTGCAGGTTCCACACTAACCTTGTCATTAGCATGAGGGCTGTCCCTATCTGATGCTATCAGAACACACCCATTACATAAGTAAAGGTTGTGAAGTTTGACTAGCAGCAGTTTTCCTGTTTGTATGTGTGTAGTATCTGAGAGTTTGACCTATATAGTGATTGTGTGTGCTATGCTTTGCGTCTTAACTATAGCCAAGGCATACTATGCACACCTCCATCTGCCAGCATCATCCGCAGTTGGTGGTTCTCCCTCAGACTCCTCATCTGTATCTGCTGCTGCTGTTGATTTACATGCCTGTGGTCCTTGAAACTGTGGTCCTGCCCCTTTCTATCCTTGTCGAACATGTTTCCTGACAATTATATTGTGTAACATGGCACAGACTAATTATTTTGGCAGAGGTGCCTGGATCATGTTGCAGTTTAATCCTGATGTGTCTAGACACCAAAAGCTTGAGTTGTATGATATTCCTAGTCTGAGTGTGGACTTCACTGCATCCTTGCTCAGTGGAGTTGTGTAGGTTTCTCATGGGTGTCATGAGCCAGGACTCCAGTTCATAACCTGCAACACCCACTAAATGTCCTTCAGGATTTTCAGTCCTAGCAAATTTGGTGTATAGCTCACAGGTGTGCCATATGTGTGAGTCATGGAAACTGC
The DNA here is from genome assembly GCF_019279795.1 of Protopterus annectens. NCBI lineage: Eukaryota > Metazoa > Chordata > Ceratodontiformes > Protopteridae > Protopterus > Protopterus annectens. The sequence goes on along the minus strand of NC_056749.1, from coordinate 843,557,160 downwards.
CTGGGTTACCTACACAGACACTGTAGATGATCCCTTGGGCATTGCAGACAACCTGGCCATTTACAGAGTGTTAACCTTTTCCATTGATGTACCTCCTTCCCTGTTCACCAGGCTGGGTTTTATTTCTACGTGTGTGCAATCTATGGCTCCCACACTTTAGGGAAGTGTGGTACGGCATATAATTTCCACATTGTTCTTGCTCTCTTCTGTGGGATGTGTGGGAAACAGATGTAATCAATTGCATGTTGTAACATTACATTGAAAAACTGATGTAGTATTCTAGAGACTGATGCATGTGACACTCCTAACATGTTCCTTGTGGATCTATGGAAAGTATGAGTAGCTAGTATACGTAATGCTATACATACCTTTGTTCTGACTGAGATAGGTTGTCCACAATTTCCTTGGGGCCTGAGATCGGGGTAGCAGAGGGTGCATACTATCTCCATTGTTTCCTTGTCCACCTCATATTGCTCAGCAATTTCTGTGTCCTTCAGTCCATGATAAGTCAAAGGGGGTCTAAACATCTTTCTTCATCGTCTTGCCTGCTGTCCTGCAACAGCACCCTGATTTAAAGTATGTTGCACATACAACATGATGATAGCAGCAGCAACCCATTACATGCTTTTTTTTTCTAAGTGTAATCATGCCTGTATTCCAAAGAGTTTTGGTGTTCAGAGCAAATGGATACACTGAGCATATGCACTTGCTTTATAGCTTCCTGAAGAGCTCTATTATGTTGGATTAATTAATTAGCAAGCACTTTGGCTCTTTATGTTGTCATTAGCATATTTTGCCATTTCCCTGTGTTTTACATCTCTCTACGATGCATAGAGCCTTTTAATGAATACCAAATACCACCATATTTGCATAGCCAACATAATAACTGCATTATTAAGAAAAGACAAACTTGCTTCAATTTTAATGAAACAACTCATGACGATATTAAAAGAAAATTACTATTTTAGATTGTACAAATATAAACAGCAGAAACTACCAGTAATAAGTCTGAATTTATAAAAGCTTTTGACACAGAAATCTTGGAAATGTTGTTTAATGCATTAAGTCACTATATATTTCAAATGTATTTATAGAATTACTATAAAACCTATATTTAGAATCTTAAGATGGGTAAAATAAGTTATTTTCTAAATCAGGCTCTTAATTTAAATAGGAAAATAAGCAACAGTTATTAAAGTATGTGTCAAGTGTATTAGAAATAAAGAAATTAGAGAATTTTAAAACGTTATGCAAATATAGTCCTAAGATCCAATTGTTTGTGAATGGTATTTCAGTCTGTTGGGCATGTGGACAATTCACTTCAAGCTATGCATTGTTCTGTTAACACATGTAAATGATACTGATAGTGAGGTTTCATGAAAATAAAACAGACAATACTTTTTCATCAAACCATTAACCCAACTTTTAAAAATAAAAAAGAAATGAAATATTTAGTATTTAGATTTAAATGGATATAAACTACATTATTCAGAAGAAAATGGAACAGCTAATGGAATAACTAAAGCAATTAATAAAAAGTTGGCTTCTTACATTTGAAAGGGCCAGTTGCTATAATGGTTAAGGACTTCGCCTCCTATACACAAAGTACAACCTTTGATCCTGATCTCTAACCAATGCCTCTTTGGATTTTGCGTGTTCTCTCTCTGTGGGGTACCTCCCACCTCTGAGAAAACATGCTGAGGTTTTCCATCTCAAAACTCACCAATGAATGGAGCTGTGGGCAGCAGCACAGACTCTACATGGTGCCCTATAGGGGGAAGAGTAGTACAGGCCAACTGCTTTGGGGATCTACTGTGATGCGCAGTATTTTCAAGACAGGAGAACACAGATCAGACTGCACACCATGGCAGGGATAGCCACTAGATGGTGCAAAAATATGGCTCTAACTGATTCATTCATATTGACTAATGTCACCAAAATGGGCATGGGTAGTTATGGGTCATAAGTGGATTGAGTACCCGGCCTACTCTGACCTACCCCAGGGACCCATGTTAATGGTAGGAGGGGGTGTATGTGCCTCTATTGGCCAGTGTGTGCCCTCCATAAAGCCCAGCAGCCTTAGGTCAATAAGCTGCTGGCCAGTTGGTGTCTAGTTGCTAAGCCTGGGTTTCCTGGGATAGCACTGTTGAGCGAAAGCTGGACATAAAACCAATCAACCTGCCAAACATGAACTGAGAATTGCCACACTTAATGTAGGTTCACTGACAGGATGCATCTTGGAAGTGGATGACATGATGATACAGAGGACACTGGACATTCTATGTATCTAAGAGACAAGATGGAAGGGCAGTTCAGCAAAGCCACTTGGCTTGGGATCCAGAGTCTACTACTCAAGAGGGGGACAGGCTAAAGGTGTGGGAATTGTAGTAAGAGATAGGTTTCAGAAGGCAGTGAGGGATATAATCAGAATTAATGACAGACTCATGGCAATCACACTCCAGTGTAGTGATAGGACAGTATTCATAATCACAGCCTATGCCCCACAGCAGGTTTGTGATAGTGAGGAAAAGAGGGACATTCAGATAGCAGTTGCAGGACCTACTAAATACAGCAGGACAACAGTGGTGATAATGGGTGACTTGAATGCACACATTGGGACAGATAGAACAGGGTATGAGGACTGCCTGAGTCCACATGGGTGGGGCAACAGGAATAAAGAAAGAGAAGCCATTCTAGACTTCTATCTGGCAAATGGCTTGATAGTAGCCAACACATGGTTCAGAGAGAGAGAGAGAGAGAGAGAGAGAGAGAGTCAGTCACAAGATCACATACAAGAGTAGCCAACATACAACTCAGGTAGACTTCCTCCTTGTAAGGAAAAGCCAGTGGGGTAGAATACTAGATGGTAAAGTCATCCCCATTGAAACAGTTGGCCCACAGCATTAACTACTGATTGCCACAATCAGTTGCATGCAGTGGTCAGAGAAGGCTCCAAGGTCAACAGAGACCAGGTAGAAGACCTGGAAGATGGCTAGAGAGAAAGTACAACAGTTCAAGGAATTACTCAGGGCTCTAGCACCCCTAGAAGAGGAGGAAATAGGTAGAGTTGAAGAAGAATGGCAGCACCTCAAAACAGCATGTGTTAGGACTACAGAACATATATGTGGCTGAGCCAGGTATGGAAATAAGGTACATAAGGAAAGCTGGTGGTGGAATTCAGAAGTTCAGGAAGTGATCAAAAGAAAGAAGGAGTGCAGGAAAAAATGGGCGATAGAAAATACCAACCAAGCTAGGAAGGAATACTGATTGGCTAACAAAGAAGCTGAGAAAGGAGTTGCAATTGCAAAGAATAGGGCATTGTAAGCTCTCTGCCAACTTCTGGCAAGTGACTCAGAAGGTGGTACAAAGAAACTATATCAGGTTGCAAGGCAAAGACAGAAAGATAAAGAAGATATTTAGACACCCTTCATAAGGGATGCCAGCAATAACCTGCTCACCAGTCCACAGGACATCAAAGGCAGATGGAAGGAGTATTTTCTGCAGCTTCTGAATGAAGAAACCCCTACAGAAGCTGTACTGCCTCAGAAACAGCCTATGATGAAAAAGAAGAGGAGCCCACCCTAGAAGAAGTAAGAAAAGCCCTAAGGAAAATGAAGTCAGGGAAAGCAGTAGGCTCAGATGAGGTCACAACAGATATGATAAAGATGCTGGGTGAGAAAGAGGGCAAATGGCTCTTGAGGGTACTCATAGCAGTGTGGAGAGAAAGGCATATCCCAGTTGACTAGAGAATAAGCAAACTCGTACCAGTGCACAAGAACAAAGGGGACATCCACAACTGTGAACAGTACAGAGGCATCAAACTCCTATCACACTGCATGAAAGTTCTGGAGACGGTGATTTATAAGTGGATATGCAGAGTAGTAGAATGTAAGATGGGAGAAGAGCAGGTCAGATTCAGATCAGTATGTAGCGCAACTGACCCATTGTTTGCAGTGAGACAGATAGTTGAGAAGAAGCTAGAGATGAGGAAAGAGTCCAACTGGGCATTCCTAGACTTGGAGAAAGCATATGACAAGGTCCCAAGAAAGCTGATCTGGGCAGTACTGCGGTGGTTCAAAGTCCCAAAAACATTGGTAGAATTGCTGCAGACTATGTACAAGCACTCAATGACCTAAGTATGAACAGTGTTCGGCCACACAGAGGGGTTCCCAGTGGGAGTGGGTGCACACCAGGGTTCAGCTCTGAGCCCTCTGCTGTTCATACTGGTGATAGACTACATTAGCAAACAGACTGAAGGGGACAGATCAACAAAATTACTCTCTGCAGATGATGTGGCATTACAGGCAGACTCTGATCAAGAACTTCAGCAAAGGAAAGGGGAATGTAATGCAAAACTGAAGGCACATGGGATAAAACTAAGCACAGATAAGACAGTGGTAATCACAGCAAATTGGAGAAATCAGAAAAAGCTGAGAATTGAGATAGAAGGGAAGATAGTGGAAGAGGTAAATTGCTTCAAGTATCTGAGAGGGTTGTTTGAGGAGAAGGGAAGTCTGAATGAAAAGGTCAAAGCTAGATTCAGAGGGGCTGCAGCCAACTGGCATAGACTCTCAGGTGTAGTCTATGACAGAAGAATGCTAAAGAAGCTGAAAATCAAGATGCACAAGACAGTGGTGTAACCAGTACTACTGTATGGTACAGAAACCTGGGCAGTAAAGACAGAGCAGATGAAGAAGCTAGAGGTGATGGAAATGAAGTGTCTGAGAAAGGTGATAAGATGAACACAGTGGGACTGACAAAGAAATGAGGACATAAGAGCAGAAGCCAGAGTTGCTTCAGTTCTGGAAAAGATCAAAGAAAACAGATTATGGTGGTTTCGACACATGCAGAAAAGCAGAAGAGAATCTGGTGAAGAAGATTTGGGACAGACAGGAAGAAGGTAAGAGGAAATGAGGACATCCAGCAAAGAGATGGATGGATTGTATGAAAGAAAATCTGCAACAGTCAGGCATGCATGTATAAGAATGCAGGAGTGTGGCACTGAATCGAGAGAGACGGTGACAGTTAACACACTACTCTAACCCCATGAAGAAAATGGGAAAGGGGGGCTGATGATGATGATGATGATGATGATTACATTTGAAGAGAGACTAATGGTGATAAAAATTATAGTACAGATTAAAGTTTTATAAATCAAACAATCTATAGCCTTTGTACCTGAAAGAAAATTAATGAGATAGTTCGATAAATTGTTTGCTTTTTTATGGCATCCTTCTAAACCCAAAATTGCATATGTTAATCATATATGATTGTGAGGAAAATGTGGCTTTGACTTTCCAGATAGTCATGCAATTGATCTTATATTCAAAACATTAATGCACTGGTTTGATTAATCATACAATGGACAATGGATAACAACTCATAAGTAAATATATGAGCCTGTTAAGGTCATTTCTTTAACTCATTACATATTGTTTACAAAAAATGTTATGTTTTTTTCAAATTATTTCTGAGTGGTGAAAACATAAAGAGAGTCTAATGAAATGATATAGTGTCTTTTAGGTTCATAGGTTCATAAAAGGTTATTAAGCTACTGGCCCTAGAGTTCTTACAAGCCTAGCCATTTTAATTCAGTATTTATTGTTTGAACTAGCAACTGCAAAACTGGCCTAAATATGATGTCTTGCTAAAGCTCTGCTCCCTCTTTCCTACTTTCTGTCCTCTGCTCTGCTGCTCCTCTTTATGACCCCTAAACCTTTTTCTTTTTCTGCTCCAACTTGCTTCCTGTACTTAGACACTTCACCTCTTTCCAACCCTACTAGGTCCTGTCTCTGTTCTGTTCATTCTCTACCTATCTGCACTTTTTTCTCCCCTGCAAAACTAATTTGATTTTGTTTGCTATCTTCCTTACAGTTCACTGCACCACGTCAACTCTGGGTGCTTCCATCCCTCTCTAATTTTCTTCAAAGAAATCTCCCTCGAAAGGATATCCATCCCAGGACTCCTGAAGTGCTCTTACAAGATAACCTCCCACAAGACCATTTTGTAAAGTGATGGCAGCGGTGGCGCAGCGGTTAGTATTATCACATCCCAGCAAGAGGGTCTCCTGTTTGATTCTTGGCTGGAGAGCCTTCTGTGTGGAGTCTGCATATCCTCCCCACAGTCGAGCGACATATAAAGATGTGCAGGTAGGTGTGTGCATGAATGGGTGCACCTTCTTTGAAGGTTGGGAGTCAGGCTGGCAACTGGGCACCGTAAAGATCCACTGCCAATCATTAGTGGACCGGAGTTCCGCTGTGGCGACCCCTAACCAGGAAAAGCCAAAAGACATTACTTTTACTATGTACTTGAAATTACCTGCTATATTGTGCTTACAATACAGTAGTGCATGTGCTTTCCCCGTGTCTGCTAAGCAGCCTATGGTGATCCTTTATTTTCCCCTCAAACTCCCCTACATTCTAAGGGGAAAATAAAGGATCACCAAACTCCCCTACACTCTACACCCATCATTTGGCTGTACTGGTTTTCAAGCTGCTATTCACAACTTTTGCCACTAGATGGCAATGTCTACTCGCCTATAGTCTTTAAACAAATACTACGGTAAACCCGTGCTTCCCCTGAACAGACCCATTCCCTTCTTACAAAAATTACTTTCCTGGCATGCTTTGACAAGTGCATTTTACTTTTCTTTCTGTTTCCTCTCTCCACAGCGTGGACTCACCTCTGCTGTTCTGCCCCTGTAGTCCCTCCAAGTTTCCTTGCTCCTGCCACTACCCACTGATTGGTTCGTGATAGCCACCCTCTCTCTGGCTCTACCCACTCCACTTATCCTCCAGGCTCACTTTGCTCCCCTACCTTGCCCCCAATTCTCACCCTCCCCCACTACTGCTACCTTTATTCTAACTACTATGTCCTTCACCTTCCTCTTCCCAGCCAATCCAATCACATCCTCACATTATCCCCGCCCCCACTCATCACCACTAATTAACTACTTCCACCCCTATCCCACATCATAAAGTTCTGTATTCACATCTAAACCCCCGCGTTCCACATTCAAAGACACTCCCTAACATCCTACAGTCCTTTTATACCTAATTTACACCAACTAAACATGCTTTCTCTACTTCCACAAACTCTTTTCATCCCCTCTATCAGCATACTTCTTCTAATTCCTCTATTCCATGCTACCTCCTACTCCACTTGCCAACTCACCCCTCCTTCTTGTCTCACACCCCCATTCCCAACTCCCATCCTGACCCTACCAGATCTCACTTCCACACTATATCTTCCTCTTTAGTTCAACCCAACCCACTCCACTACTTCAGACTAAAAATTATACCCTCCTCAATAAAACGTCACATACCTAAACTAATATTACATTTTCCACAAAACTCAAAGAGCAAACGCAATCTCCTGCTTCCATCCTTCTTTGACTGCCTATGCTTAGCGGGAGATATACACCCCAACCCCGGACGTATTACTATCACTAATCCTAATCCCACAGACATAGGTTCATAGGTTCATAGGTAGGTACTAGGCTATTGGCCCTAGGGCCTATATAAGCCTAGCCAAAAAGGTACCCTGGCTTTCGCCACTCAAGAAAATTATTTTCCTGTGCCCCTGTCAAGCAGAGCCACAGAGGTGATCCCTGGGGTGAATTTTCTATTTCCCATCCAATCATCAAGATTTTTCTTGAAGAGTGCTAATGAGGAGCTTTGTTTCATATAGATAGGTAGTTTGTTCCAGAGTATGGGAAGTCTCTGGGACAGGACTCTATCCCACCAGCATGTTCTGTTTATTGTGGTGACAAGGTTTAGGTCCCTAGAGCGCGTAGCTTGAAGGGATTGGAATTTCATTAAGTGGAGCATGTCCAACAGCTCTGAGCTTGACATAGCTTTGTATGTTAGGCAGAGATCGCCTCTGAGTAGGCAATATGTGATGGAGTAAAGCTGGAGTTTTTTGAGACGGTCTGCAAAGGGCATCTGTTTGAGGGCAGTAATCCTCTTTGTGAGGTATTTCTGTGGCCCTTCCAGTTGTAGATATCTTGTGAGGTACATACCAAAAGGGGTGTTGTACTCTATAAAGGGTCTAATGAGTGAAGAGTAGAAGGGAACAATGATCTCTTTTTTCCTGGATTAGAAACCTTTTGTGATGAGTTGTGCCACATAGAAGAATTTCCTGACTATTGTGTTGATGTGATTATCAAAGAAGAGACTACTGTCCACCTGTGTCCCAAGGTCTCTTATCACACTTTCGGTGTTAAGTAGACTGCCACCTATGTGGTAGCTCATGTGTACAGAGTTTTTACCAAAAGGAACGACAATGCACTTTTTGGCATTGAGCTTCAGGCCCCGGCTTTGACACCAGGCATCAGTCACAGTGAGGCCCTTTTGTAGTATGTCCACATCGTTAGGAGTTTCAATTATGGCTCCTAGTTTGCAGTCATCTGCAAACTTTGTTAGCCAAAGACCTTCTGTGTTAGCCTGTACTTCAGAGAAGTAGATACCAAACAGGAGAGGACCCAGGACTGAACCCTGTGGTACTCCCCTTGTCACTGGTCTAAAGTCGGATTTGGAGTCTGCTACTTTCACAGTGTGGGTTCTGCCCATGAGCCAGTTGGAAACCCATCTTGTGACATAGGGATTTATACCTAGTTTAGTGAGTTTATCTATAATTCCAGAGTGGGAGAATGGTGTCAAAAGCCTTGGCAAGATCTAGATAGGCTGTGTGAACCACCATACCCTTGTCTACGGCTTTGGTGACTGCTTCAAAGAAGCCTATCAGGTTTAGGAGACATGATCTGCCTTTTACAAACCCGAACTGGGTGGAGTCCAGAGTTTGGAGATTACCAATGTCTTTGTTTATAAGTTCCATGATGATACGTTCCATGGCCTTGCAGAACAGGCTTGTCAGGCTAATGGGCAGTAGTTCCTGGGGTCCGTGGTGTCTCCCCCTTTGTGAAGTGGGATAATCATCACTGTGCGCCATTCAGAGGGCACAAAGCCTGTGGTGAGGCTATGATTAAAAATGGTGCTTAGGTGGGGTGCCAGTTCATTCTGTAGTTCATGTAGAATGTAGACTGGAATGTTGTCAGGTCCCATGGATGCTGTGTTCTTGGCTTTGAAGAGTGTGGTTTTTATCTGTGCAGCCATGATTACAGGAACTTTGCATTCTTCCGGTATAGAGATGGGCCCTTTAGGGGGTGAAACGGGGATAAAGTTAGCACTGAACATATCTGCCAGGATGTTGGCAATATCAGTTGGTTCTGTATATTTAGTGTCATTGTGCTGTAACTCAGAGCAGATCTAAGTGTTGCCATTGAGAGTCTTGACATAGCTATAGAATGCTTTTGGTTGTCTTTAGAATCTGTGGCAATTTTGTTTTCTTAACTAGCTTTGGAGGATTTTATGAGGGATCTCAGCTTCTTAATGAGGCTGACCAGAAAGTTCTTCCAATCATGGGATTTTACTCTTTTTTGCAACAGTTTCTTTCTTGTGTTGTAGAGTTTGTTTATGGCAGGGGACCACCAGATTCGCTTCCTTTTTTTGGAGGATAGCATCTTGGTTCTATTAGGGATAGAACAATCCATGCACTCGTGTAAGTGCTTATAAAGTGCATTTGTGTAGGATTCAGCAGTCGTACCTCTATTGTACATCTGCATGGGTGTCGTGAAGTTTGCCACTTCTGTCTTAAGCAGCATGAAGTTGGCTTTGGAGAAATTTTTTATGGTGGTTTCCCTAATGGGGGGTGGGGGCGGGATGTGGATGTCTAGGGTGATTAGCTTATGGTTGGATCTGACCAACGAGGAATTGACCTCTGGTGTGGAACACTGATTGCCTATGTTGGTAATTACCAGGTCTAAGATATTGCTGCCCCTGGTGGGGGTGTGGATAAGTTGATCCAAGGCATTGGAATTTATGAATTCCAGAAAACGTTGAGCAAAAGAGTTGGTACATGAGTAGTTTTAGTTAATGGTGGGGTAGTTGAAATCGCCCATTATGAGGGTGTGGGGTTGTACACTAATATTTTCCAGTGTATCAAGAAATGAAGAGTGGGAATCCTGGGGCTTGGTGGGGGATCTGTAGCAAGTTACAGTTTGGATTGTGGTCTTGCCCAGAGTTAGTTGCATTTGGATAATCTCTGATGCATTATGCTGTGCAACTAGCCTGGAGGTGTGGATATCCTTAATGAATATGGACACGCCTCCACCTTTAGTGTTTCAGTCCAGGTTAGGTGGCCAAAAGGTGTGGTATGAATTATAGCCTGGTAATGCAGTGGGGCTCTCTGGAGCCTTGAACCAGGTATCTGTCACCGCACAGATGTCGATGTTCTCCATTTTAGGGTGTGCATCGAGTGAATGCATTTTGAGGATTAGACTTCTATCCCCTCATTCTTTCTAAAAATTGCTGCAGATGGAATTGCCATCCCCATTAGCATTCTCATCAATAGATCCATACAGGAATCTTACATCCACAAACTGTGGCATGCAGCCTTTATTCTACCCCTCCACAAAGGAGGTAAAAATAACAACATCTCAAGCTTCCAACCAGTAGCCATTCTCTCCCCAATTTCAAAAATTCTTGAAAAATGCATCCACCTCCAGCTTATGCCTTTCCTTACCAAAAAACAACTTATCACCCCAGCACAACATGGTTTCCAACCTGGCCATAGCACAATAACTGCTCTTCTCTCTTTCCTAGACATACTAAACCACTCCCGTGATTCTGGAGAAATTGTATCTGCAGTCCTTCTAGATCTCTCCCAGGCTTTTGACACAGTCTCCCATACCCATCTCCTGAGCCATCATTCTAAGCTTAATCTCTCTCAGAACACCCTATCCAGGTTCAAAAGCTACCTGTCTGACAGATTTCAGGCCATGAAATGGAGAAATTGCACCTCAACCTTCCTACCTACCCCCACTGTGGTACCCCAGGGATCCATACTCGGTCCAATGCTGTTTAATTTCTTTATCAATAACTTCCATGCAGCCATTCCTAACACTAAGACTGTTATATATGCAGAAGATTCAACTTTAGTCTGCTCCACCTTTAACCTCCATGAGCTCCAAACAAAAACTCAAACTGCCTTCTCAGCCACTGAGAACTGGATGCTTCAAAACCACCTCTCTCTAAATGCCAACAATTCCAAAATTCTACTATTCTCTCTCTCAAAATCCCTCCCTCTCCATAGAAACTCTTTCCAAATTATCAGCCATGCCAACTCCACCATAGAAGTCATTTTCTTTTGCTAAACTTCTTGGGGTTACTATAGATGAACACCTTAAATTCAATACCCATATTCAGCAAAATATTAAGAAAACGCATAAGAAAACTTGGCAAGCTGTACAGAAACTTCCACTTTCTCTCTTCTTCTACAAGACAAACCCTCACCACTACCTACTTACTACAATCACTGTTGTAAGGTGCTCCCCTACTAACCAACCTATCTTCCTCTATCTCTTACAACCTGAAAATCTGTTATAACAAAATTTCAAAATTTGCCACCAAATCCAAATACTCCTCCCACCACTGTACTGCCCTCCGCCTGCTAAATTGGCTAGAACTCCCCAACTATCTTGACTACCTCCAACTCACTACAGCCCACAAGCTAATATTTAAACCAACTAAATGCCCAGCACTAACTAACATCTTACAATCATACACCCGACACAGACCACTAAGATCTGCCCACCATAATCTAATGACTGTCCACAACCTGAACCATGCCACTGGTCAGCTTCTCCTATCCTTTTCCTTAGCCAAAAAATGGAATTCTCTCCTTCCTTCTTTAAGAACGTCTGAAAACTTTGAACACTTTAAAACTCAGCTCCATTCCTACCTCTCTTCTAATTGGAAATGCAATTACACTCTCCCTACCTAACCTGCTAGTATTTCTACTATAAGTAACTCTACTACATACTGATTTTCTGAACTACTGCCTCATTCTGAACATAATGTAATCTAACATCTGTATCTTGAATGTATATATTGTAAATAGTTTACTTTCTGCCTTTTATTCTCCCCTTTCTGGGAATGATTCTCATTACTGCCATCACACAATTTTAGATGCTATGTAACCAAAGAACAACAACTTATCTCTAATTTGAAATGTAATGTATGTTTTTTCAATTTTTTTCTGTTATACAACTGCCTCACTCTGAGTACATCAATATATAGATATTAGATAGTTGGATATATGTTTTAATTCATATGCTCCAATGTAAAAGCAGTTAATGTTTAAGGTAAACATGGTTCATCATAGATATATGCCCAATATTGGTATTTTAATTACAGTGTTTTGCGAAACTGATGATAGAGTATATATATATATTTTTTGACTGTTGCTTTAAATAATATCTTGATCTGGTAGCCATAGCGTTATGACGTCAGAGTATTGTACAGCAGTGTTACGCTTGAACTTTCAGTTTTACACCGCTATGTTTGACAAGTAAGATTGAATAAATTGTGAGTGATTTGGTATCTAAGATGCTTAAGGAGAACTCGCATATATATATATATATATGGTATGTCTATACCTGTTTTCTACTATTTTAATGTTGTTGATATGAAGAACGCAATTACATAGGCGGGATGTATACGTTATAGTTATATGTGCGTCTAATAAGAGGTTTTAGAAACTACGATGTTTTAGTATGGTTCACTAAAGGTTTTAAACTTAATTTTGGTGTTCAGATCCTAGTCATAATTCTAAAGATTATATGCGATCGAGTGCATTGATTGTGTTTGAACAAAATGACCAGTACATCACGGTCTGTTAGATCTGCATAAGTTTGAATCTGTGAGAGTCTTTATAAATATGGCTAGGGCCATTGTTATTAGTTTTTGTGAATGGGACGCTTTATTAATGTTTTTTAAGAGATGATTTTGAGCACAGTAATAGGTTGTATATGAACACAGCATATTTGGTGACTTTATATATATTGATGTGCTTACAATGTTTGTTACCTATACCATGCAACAGTCGCTTAGCAGTAAATTTATTCATTGATTGACTAAATGGTTTAGCTAATTGATGTAAGTTCCCGCCTAGTGCGGAATATAAGCTGAATCTCTGCTGAGTTTTAATGAAATCTGAAGAAGCGCGGTTGTACCGCGTGAAAGCGCTCATTTCGTTTTGTTCCTGTTTCTGCTCTTGATTAAAAGGATATCTATTTTTACAACGAAGATTCATCGTTTTTTGTCAGCATAGTTGTGGCAGTTTTGTGCAAGGTTCTTGATTTGTTTCATTCAGTAATTTGGTGACTCACTATTGCCGGTGTCCACGGTTGAAATTACAGGGGTATCTCACTGAACTGTCCTGGGTGGCTGGTTCACCGCTTTTGTTACTTACTGTGGTTTCTTTGCTTTTGGTGAGTGAACCACTTGACAATTTGTACCGACTTCTTTTTCTACATTGTTATCGTGTTTTTGGTCGGCTACTTTGTACACCATGGACTCTACTTTTCATCTTGGACCGGAGTCGAGGGATACAGTATCTGCATGGAGAAGTTTGTTCCATCCCAATGACAACCCTTTATTGTCTCTGGACCTTATACAAGACACGAATGTGATACAGACACAAGCTAATGGTGAGAACCTTACAGAATTTTTTCCATTGCTGAAAAAGTTTGAAGATAATCTTTACCAATTACAGAAATATGTTTGGCAGCGGCTTCACTTGGAAGCATGTTTACATTTTAAAATAGTTCCTAGGGGGATGAGGGTATTTTGTATGCCCACCTATGGAGACTCACATCCCCAATTGCTTAGACGCTGGCAAGACTTGAACATTGAACTTGGGTTTAGCTATGCTAAACTCTTGATAGATTATTTTACACCTTTGGAGAAGGAGCTAAAGGAGAAAATAGACACTATGTATAAAGAACTAAATGAGCACTTCACTTCGAGTTTTTGCAAAGATAAAGTTAAACATATACTAATACAAGTCAACCTGTTTAGCGATAGATTAAAAACCACTAAGCAAAAGAAGTTAACAAGGGACTTTAACGATTTCAAAAGAGGTCAGGTTTTCATTTGGCCACGACATCAGGCTGAGCTAGGTGCTCAGCACACAACTGCTGCTGGTTATCGAGACAAGGCTCCTCCTCTTAACTCCACTTATGCTCGTGTTGTTCAGCCTTCACCTTCCTTGACTTCCAATTCTTGCCTTGATGGAGAGGTGCCTCTGGCTGCAGCTGTTAATTCTTCAGCGGTCATTGAACTATCTGATACACCTCCACCTAATCAGGAAGCTCTCAATGCTCGTTCTTCAGCACACCCGTCTGGTACTATCCCTAAACATACTCTCACCATGACTTCCTCTACTGGTGCTTTTTTACCGTATCTGAAGAAGCAAGTCAACCAATACAACAGGGGAAGGTCTCGAAGCAGAGACACACGCAAAAGAAAGAACTCGGGGGAACAACATCCTCCAAACAGAAGGAAGATAAATTGACAGATGATATTTTGTTTAATCTTTCTAATGTACCTCTGGATTCTCATAGCATCAGTGTTTTGAGCAGAGGTCTCAATTTTATACCAGCTGTAAGTGCTAGTTTAACAGAAACGTTGATTGATTTGAGAATGTTCTGTAGAAACATAAGTTTGAAACTCTTCTTTAACAATAATATAAATAATGAATCAGATACCTCACATCTTTCACGTTATAAGACTAATAGTACCTTCATTCCCCCCATGCCTCCCCATGTAGACAGTTTTTTGAAAGTGTGTGAGCATCAGTATTACAAAATGTTTCAATGTAATATAAAAGAAGGGAGGTATTTTAACCTTAGCCCCTGTGAGTTCCACAGTTTGAATCATCTTAAGAAAGATCCGAGGCTGGTAATTAAACCAGCGGACAAGGGAGGAGGGGTGGTAGTGCTTGATACCAATGACTATCTAAGGGGCATGTCAACTTTACTGTCTGAAGAAGATACGTATACCATTATACAATACAGAGACATTTTACAGATCATAGATAGGGTACATGACACCATTTATGATTTGCTTATGTGTCGACAGGTCAGCCAAGAAGTTTATAATTTTCTCCACATTGAGTTTCCTGTAATACCTATTATCAAGGGCCTTCCCAAGATCCATAAAAATGTCACACCAATACCATATAGACCCATAGTATCAGGTGAACACTGGGTAACAGCTCACATATCCAAGTTTGTTGAGGACTTGTTGAGACCGGTTGTTGATAACTGCTCAACCATATTGAGAGACACCTATGATCTCCTTGACACCATCAAGGACATCAAGTTAGACATGAGTCAGGAACACATATTCATTACTTTGGACGTCAAGAGCCTATTCACTTCAATACCTAATATTGAGGGGTTAGAGAGCATTAGGCAGCTCCTGAGTAAAGAATCTTCCTATAGTAATGACAGAAACATTCTTTTGAGTCAGTTACTTGAACTTATTCTTTACAATAATGTGTTTATATTTGGCAATAGGTATTATTTACAGAAATGGGGGGTAGCCATGGGCACCCCCTGTGCTAATACCTATGCCAACTTGGTTGTCCTATGGTGGGAGAAGCAGTTCCTCTTCCCACATGAGAGCTTTAGACGTGTTAAATTGTATAGGCGTTTTGTGGATGATATTATTATCATCTGGGCAGGGAATATATCATCTTTCAACGTCTTCCTCAGTCATTTAGAAGCTACCAGCAGCTTCTTAAGGTTCACAGCTGAATCATGTACTACACACATTGACTTCTTAGATGTGACCCTGTGTTTTACACCTGAGGGAAGCGTTACATCCACTCTATACAGGAAACCTTTGTGGCGCAATTCACTGCTAACCTTTGATAGTATGCACCCCAGACATGTTTTCAAGGGGATTGTTGGTAGTCAATTTTCAAGGGTTAAGAAACTTTGTAGTAAAGAAGATGACATTGTTAAAGAGGCTTCGATTTTACAAGATCTTTTTGTGAGGAGAGGATATAATATAGAAATGATAGAAAGTATTAGAAACAAAATATTGGGTGATATTTCACTCGATGAGATGTCCACATATAAATCAACAACTCGAGTGGATCAACATTACAGTAGGAGAGGTCCCGTTTCCAGTGGCTTTGTTAGATTTTTAATTACGTACACCAGTGATATTAATAGGATACAGAATGTCATTCGTGCTAATTGGCATCTGTTAACCATGGACCCCCCGACTAGTAGATTTATAGGGGAGTATCCCATCTTTGTTTATAAGAATAGCAAAAATTTGAAAAGAATGCTTTGCACGGATGTTCACACTTCCATAGAGACTCTTATGGTGCCTTCAGTTGTTTCACATAAACAAGGCACATATCCATGCTATAACTGTAAGAGATGTAGTTACATCACAAAGGAACAAGTCTTTAAACATCCAACCATGGATTATGTTTTCATGCCACACTTTTTTGCCAATTGCAATTCAAGTAATGTTATATACCTTGCTACGTGCATTAAATGTACAACGTTCTATGTAGGCTTAACCAAAAGGAAACTACATGAACGGATATACAATCACCTCTATGATATTAGAAAGAAGGTAGAAACCAATGCACTTGCCAAACATGTTATGGAATATCCGTCGCATTGTTTTACCTTTAGGGTTTTACAATTGGTGATTGATAATAACAGAGGAGGTAATAAGGACAACACTTTAGCCACTTTAGAATTGCAATGGATTTTGAAGTTAGGAGCCCATTTAGCACCGGGGGTTAATAGTACTATATCTTTAAAACCTGTGCTGCTGTCTCGATGACAATATATTAAGTTAATTTTATTATATTCAATATTTTATCAATGGTCATGAGGCAAACATAAATTAATATATACTTAGTTGGTATCAATGGGTCTTCTACAATAAGTGATAGGTATGCCATAGTTCATGTAGTGTTGTACATATAGTTGTTCGCTGTCTCTAGCCATCATCCCTGATCATTGGTTTATATATGTCTATATATACTTATATCTTTTGGGTCGTCTCATTTTTGTATATACTTCTTATATTTTGCAAGCACATTTTCTCTATATTAGGAATGGCTACATTCATGCTTAAGGTACTTTTTAGAATGTATATTCTGTTACTTGCACCCAGATGCTGTTTGATTCTGTTTCAAGCATGATTTCGAAGAGCTGTTTTTACATTCTCTATATCAGCTACTATGGCTCATCTGTACAAGATGTTAGTCCATGGTTTTTATGACCATTATGGTGTGTTTTTGTTGTTTTATAAAGATCTTAAGTTTATTTTTTAGATATACATCTAGTTTTTATACTATTTAATTTGTTTGATAAGATGTTATAGGAATAGACGTTCTTGAACAATAGAGATTTTTTGTGTTTGAAAGAACGTATTGAGCATGGAGGTTTATATCGCACAGATAGTTGGATATATGTTTTAATTCATATGCTCCAATGTAAAAGCAGTTAATGTTTAAGGTAAACATGGTTCATCATAGATATATGCCCAATATTGGTATTTTAATTACAGTGTTTTGCGAAACTGATGATAGAGTATATATATATATATTTTTTGACTGTTGCTTTAAATAATATCTTGATCTGGTAGCCATAGCGTTATGACGTCAGAGTATTGTACAGCAGTGTTACGCTTGAACTTTCAGTTTTACACCGCTATGTTTGACAAGTAAGATTGAATAAATTGTGAGTGATTTGGTATCTAAGATGCTTAAGGAGAACTCGCATATATATATATATATATATGGTATGTCTATACCTGTTTTCTACTATTTTAATGTTGTTGATATGAAGAACGCAATTACATAGGCGGGATGTATACTTTATAGTTATATGTGCGTCTAATAAGAGGTTTTAGAAACTACGATGTTTTAGTATGGTTCACTAAAGGTTTTAAACTTAATTTTGGTGTTCAGATCCTAGTCATAATTCTAAAGATTATATGCGATCGAGTGTATTGATTGTGTTTGAACAAAATGACCAGTACATCACGGTCTGTTAGATCTGCATAAGTTTGAATCTGTGAGAGTCTTTATAAGTATGGCTTGAGTCATTGTTATTAGTTTTTGTGAATGGGATGCTTTATTAATGTTTTTTAAGAGATGGTTTTGAGCACGGCTATAGTTTGTACATGAACACAGCATATTTGTTGAGTATATACATATTGATGTGTTTACAATGTTTGTTACATATACTATGCAACAGTCGCTTAGCAGTAAATTTATTCATTGATTGACTAAATGGTTTAGCTAATTGATGTAAGTTCCCGCCTAGTGCGGAATATAAGCTGAATCTCTGCTGAGTTTTAATGAAATCTGAAGAAGCGCGGTTGTACCGCGTGAAAGCGCTCATTTCGTTTTGTTCCTGTTTCTGCTCTTGATTAAAAGGATATCTATTTTTACAACGAAGATTCATCGTTTTTTGTCAGCATAGTTGTGGCAGTTTTGTGCAAGGTTCTTGATTTGTTTCATTCAGTAATTTGGTGACTCACTATTGCCGGTGTCCACGGTTGAAATTACAGGAGTATCTCACTGAACTGTCCTGGGTGGCTGGTTCACCGCTTTTGTTACTTACTCTAATTGGAAATGCAATTACACTCTCCCTACCTAACCTGCTAGTATTTCTACTATAAGTAACTCTACTACATACTGATTTTCTGAACTACTGCCTCATTCTGAACATAATGTAATCTAACATCTGTATCTTGAATGTATATATTGTAAATAGTTTACTTTCTGCCTTTTATTCTCCCCTTTCTGGGAATGATTCTCATTACTGCCATCACACAATTTTAGATGCTATGTAACCAAAGAACAACAACTTATCTCTAATTTGAAATGTAATGTATGTTTTTTCAATTTTTTTCTGTTATACAACTGCCTCACTCTGAGTACATCAATATCATGAACGTATACATTGTAAATAGTTTACTTTCCACCTTTTATTCTCCCCTTTCTGGGAACAATTTTCTTTACTGCCATCATACAATTTTAGATGCTATGTAATCAATGTACAACTTGTCTCTAATTTGATATGCAATGTATGTTTTGCAACTTTTCTATTATACGTTGCTTATTTTTACTATGTAATATGGAGCTTTTCTTCCTGGGCCTCCACTGAAAACGTGCTCCCTGAGCCCAGTGAATCTCCCCGGTCATCAAACTGGAAATAAATAAATAAACAAATTCCCAAGTTGCCTCAATTGTCCTTGGTTAGATGGACATAATTCTCAGGGCGAGTCTATGATCAACACCGACTACCCCTGTCCATGAAGGAGATGGGTGTCACCCTGGGGTGAGTTTGCGGCCTCCCATTCATTTGTCTGGGTTACACTTGAACAGGATCAGTGAGGAGCTCTGCTTCACGTGAATTGGAAGTTTATTCCAGAAGAGTGACAGTCTCTGGGAGACAAATCTGTCTCTCCAGCATCTTCTGTTATTGTCACAGGCTAGGTGAAAATCCCTAGAACAAGTGACTCTTGTGTCATTTGACTTATGGATGTGCAGCATTTCCATCAGGGCAGGCTCTGAGACTGTCCTGTAGCCCAGGCACAAGTTGCCTCTCAGGAGCCTATACAGTACAGAGTACAGTGACAGGCCTTTCATTCTATCCATGCAGCTTTTCTCCCCAGGCCTCTGATGAACATGGACATATATCCAGTAGGACTTTCCTGGTAAACAAATGTAAAATAAAATAAATAAATAAAAATAAATAAGTCATGGTTTGGAGGCCCTGTATTTTCTTGGTGAGAAACTTCTGTGTTCTCTCCAGCTGCTTCAGGTATCTGGTGAGGTATATGAAAAAGGGAGCATTGCACTCTATTAATGGTCTGATAAGGGTTGAGTACAATGGAGTTATAACATCCTTAGACCTGGATGCGATGCCCTTATTTATGAGATACGCAGCATAGAATACTTTCTTTACCACTGTGGAAACTTGGTGGTCGAATGTCAAATTGTTATCTATCATAGGATCATAGAAGGTTGCTAGGCTAATGGCCCTAGGGTCCTTACAAGCCTAGCAAAGTACAACCCTTGTTTCCAAGAATATCAGGGTACTAAGGAGAACAAAATCAGCATCTACTGCCCCTGTTCAAGAGGGACACAAGTGATACTCCTGGGGTGAATTTGAGGTTTGCCATCCAATCATCCAAATTACGCTTAAATAGGGTCAGTAAGGGGCTCAGCTTGACCTGAATTGGAAGTTTGCTCCATATGAGAGGTAACCTCTGTGAGACATATCTGTCTCTCCACAAAGTCCTGTTGATGTCACATACTAGGCTGAGTTCCCTAGAGAGAGTGCATCTTATACAATTTGATTTACAAATGTGCAGCATTTCCATTAGAACAGGATCTGAGATTGCTTTATATGCAAGGCAGAGGTCACCTCTGAGTAAGACACAGAGTATAATGACAGTGATTTCAGTCTGTCAACATATGACAGATGCTGAAGACCCTGAATGTTCTTTGTAAGAAACACTTGAGGTCTTTCCAGTTGCTGCAGGTGCCTGGTAGGGTACATACCAAAGGTAGCATTGTACACTATTATTGGTCTGATGACTAAGGAGTACAGGATGGTTCTAAGCTCTTTTCCTCTGGATGCAATACACTTACTTATGAGGTGGATGATGTAGAAAGCCTTTCTTACCACTGTGGAGAAGTGGTTGTCAAAGGAAAGGTTGTTGTCAACCTGTGTGCTCAAATTTCTCACCATTGATTGCATGCTGAGGGTGTTGTTATTAGTGTGGTGATCTGTAGGGATGTTCCCCTTGCCTAAGGGGATGATAATGCATTTTTTTGCATTGAATTTTAGCGCAAGACTTTGGCACCAGTCATTTGTCTTTGTAAGTCCCTCTTGTAGGATGTTGACATCATTTGGAGACTTTATGACTGCACCCAGTTTACAATCATCAGCAAACTTTGTCAGCCATAGACCTATTGTTTTAGCCTGTACATCCAAGAAGTAGATTCCAAACAATAGGGGCCCCAGCACAGATCCCTGTGGAACACCACTGATTATGGGCCTGCTGGTGGAGGTAGAGTTACCAAATTTGACTGTGTATGTTCTGTCAGTTAGCCAGTTTGCAACCCACCTGACGATATACAGGTTGCTCTCCAGTTTTAATTTCTCCTAATTTTTTGCATTTCTAATAGCATGACAGGAATGGACCCCATTCCTAAGTCAAAGTACGATTAAAGTTCATGAAATTAGTATTGTTTCAATCTTTGATGTCAGGCAGAAGTGCTCTTCTCAGCACCCACAGCGTGCCCAGTAATGACTCTTTCTGCAATTCATACAGAGTTACAAGTGCTGGCAACATATCTAAATGCAATTGTAGATTATTTTCTATAAGACCTATTGCTCCTACTACTATTGGAACTGTATGGGTATCTTTCTTCCACATTGCTGTCATTTCTGCCTGCAAATCCTGATATTTTATGATGTTGTGTCTCTCTGTATGCAAGACACTGTAGTCACTGGGTGTGGCGATTTTTATGATCAGTGCTACTTTTGTCTTCTTTTCATGGCTTCATAGGTAGGTACTAGGCCATTAGCCCTAGGGCCTATATAAGCCTAGCCAAAAAGGTACCCTGGCTTTTGCCACCCAAGAAAATTATTTTCCTGTGTCCCTGTCGAGCAGAGCCACAGAAGTGATCCCTGGGGTGAATTTCCTATTTCCCATCCAATCATCAAGATTTTTCCTGAAGAGTACTAATGAGGAGCTCTGTTTGACATAGATAGGTAGTCTGTTCCAGAGTATGGGAAGTCTCTGGGACAGGAATCTATCCCTCCAGCATGTTCTGTTTATTGTGGTGACAAGGTTTAGGTCCCTAGAGTGTGTAGCTCAGAGGGATTGGGATAAGTGGAGCATGTCCAACAGCTCTGGGTTTGACATAACTTTGTATGTTAGGCAGAGATCACCTCTAAGTAGGCGATATGTGACGGAGTAAAGCTGGAGTTTTTTGAGACGGTCTGCATAGGGCATCCATTTGAGGCCAGTAATCCTCTTTGTGAGGTATTTCTGTGGCCTTTCCAGTTGTTGTAGATGTCTTGTGAGGTACATACCAAAAGGTGCATTGTACTCTATAATGGGTCTAATGAGTGATGAGTAAAGGGGAACAATGACCTCTTTTTTTCTGGATGAGAAACCTTTTGTGATGAGGTGAGCCACATAGAAGGATTTCCTGACCACTGTAGCGATGTGATTATCAAAGAAGAGACTACTGTCCACCTGTGTCCCAAGGTCTCTTATCACACTTTCGGCATTAAGTAGACTACCACTTATGTGGTAGTTCATGGATACAGAGTTTTTACCAAAGGGGATGACAATGCACTTTTTGGCAATGAGCTTCAGGCCCCGACTTTCACACCAGGCATCTGTCTCAGTGAGGCCCTTTTGTAGTATGCCCACATCGTTAGGAGTTTCAATTATGGCTCCTAGTTTGCAGTCATCTGCAAACTTTGTTAGCCAAAGACCTTCTGTGTTAACCTGTATTTCAGAGAAGTAGATACCAAACAGGAGAGGACCCAGGACGGAACCCTGTGGTACTCCACTTGTCACTGGTCTAAAGTCGGATTTGGAGTCTGCTACTTTCACAGTGTGGGTTCTGTCCATGAGCCGTTGGCAACTCATCTTGTGACATATGGATTTATACCTAGTTTAGTGAGCTTATCTATAATGCCAGAATGGGGGATGGTGTTGAAAGCCTTGGCGAGATCTAGATAAGCTGTGTAAACCACCTTATCCTCATCTATGGCTTTGGTAACTGCTTCAAAGAAGTCAGTCAGGTTTAGAAGACATGATTTGCCTTTTACAAACCCGAACTGGGTAGGGTCCAGAGTTTGGAGATTACCAATGTCTTTGTTTATGAGTTCCATGATGATACGTTCCATGGCCTTGCAGACCAGGCTCGTCACGCTAATGGGGCAGTAGTTCCCGGGGTCCGTTGTGGCTCCCCCTCTGTGGAGTGGGATAACCATCATGGTGCACCATTCAGTGGGCACAAGGCCTGAGGTGAGGCTATGATTGAACATTGTACTTAGGTAGGGTGCCAGTTCATTCTGTAGTTTGTGTAGAATGCAGCCTGGGATATTGTCAGGCCCCATGGATGCTGTGTTCTTGGCTTTGAAGAGTGTGTTTTTTACCTGTGCAGACATGATTACAGGAACTTTGCATTCCTCTGGTATAGAGATGGGCCCTCTCTCTGCCAGGATGTTGGCAATATCAGTTGGTTCTGTATATTTAGTGCCATTGTGCTGTAACTCAGAGCAGATCTGAGTGTTGCCATTGAGATTCTTGACATAGCTACAGAATGCTTTGTGGTTGTCTTTAGAGTCAGTGGCAATTTTGTTTTTGTAACTAGCTTTGGAGGATTTTATGAGGGATCTCAGCTTCTTACTGAGGTTGACCAGGGAGTTCCTCCAGTCATGGGATTTTACTCTTTTTTGCAACAGTTTCTTTCTTCTGTTCTAGAGTTTGTTTATGGCAGAGGACCACCAGATGGGCTTCCTTTTTTTTGGAGGATAGCATCTTGGTTCTATTAGGGATAGCATGATCCATGCACTCGTGTAAGTACTTATAAAGTGCATTTGTGTAGGATTCAGCAGTCATACCTCTATTGTCCGTCTGCATGGGTGTCATGAAATTTGCCACTTCTGTCTTAAGAAGTGTGAAGTTGGCTTTGGAGAAGTTTTTTATGGTGATTTCCCTAATTGGGGGTGGGCTGGGATGTGGATGTCTAGGGTGATTAGTTTGTGGTCGGATCTGACCAATGAGGAATTGACCTCTGGTGTGGAACATCGGTTGCACATGTTGGTAATGACCAGCTCTAGGATATTGCTGCCTCTGGTGGGGGTGTGAATAAGTTGATCCAAAGCATTGGAATTTATGAATTCCAGAAAACGTTGAGCAAAAGAGTTGGTACATGAGGAGTTTTCCCAGTTAATGGTGGGGTAGTTGAAATTACCCATTATTAGGGTGTTGGATTATACCCTAATACTTTCCAGTGTATCAAGAAATGAGGAGTGGGAATCCTGGGGCATGGTGGGGGGTCTGTAGCAGGCTACAATTTGGATTGCGGTCTTGCCCAGAGTTAGTTGCACTTGGATAATCTCGGATGCATTATGCTGTGCAACTAGCCTGGAGGTGTGGATATCCTTAATGAATATGGACATGCCTCCACCTTTAGTGCTTCTTTCTGAGTTAGGTGGCCGAAAGGTGTGGTATGAATTATAGCCTGGTAATGCAGGGGTGCTCTCTGGAGCTTTAAACCAGGTCTCTGTCACTGCACAGATGTTGATGTTCTCCATTTTAACAAGTGCCTCGAGTGAGTGCATTTTGAGGTTTAGATTTCTAGCATTGAGTAGCATTACCCTCAGATTTTGCTTGCTTGTACCTGTTACGGTGGTGAATTTGTCATTTGAACCTTGCCTAAAAAAGGTACTATAGGGGTGGCAAGAGCATTAGCCAGTATACGGAATCCCAAGGGCGACAGGTGCAGGCCATCTCTGGCAAAACATCGTGGTCTGTTGATCATGTCTTCCCATGCAGACAAATGCTGGATCCCCTTAGAATGACACCAGAAGCTTAGCCAATTGTTGAAGTCATTCATTTTGTCCTTGTACTGTGGTCATGGACCACTATATCTGGTTTTCTAGCATCTATCTTTTGAACTGTTGGTGACAGGTGATCCCATGTGATGTAGACTTCATCATTTTCTGTGATACCTTGTGTCTCATGTTTCCAATGTTTTTCAGCCACTTCAAGTACCATAATATTTGCACACTTCCCTCTACAACAGTCTTGCCACATTATTATGCCTTTCAATATACAGCCCTTCTGCCATTAGTATGTCACAACCAGCAATGAGGTGTGCAACTGCTTCCAATTCTGATTTACAAAACCTACATTTTTCTGTTTTGCCCACATGTTCAATGGACTTTGTAAATCAATGTGTACATAGCCCTCTATCTTGGGCCACCAATATTAACCTTTCATCTCTTGGTTTGAATTTGCCACTTCTTAACCATTCCTGCATTTGATCCTGATCAACATGAGGTTCTTCCAGAAGGTTTCTATACTTGTAATAATATTTATGCATTTTCCACATTTCTTGCTTTCTCATCTGGTCCTTCACCTTATATTCTTTTTTTTGGTTTTCGGCACATTCAGTTGCTGCCTGATTTATATCTATTCTTGGTTTGACTAAGCAGGGAAGTCATCTTAGATTTATTCTCATGTTACAGAATTTTCACTACGTTTGGGTCTTGTGAGGTCAGCAGATATATGTGCAGTCCCATGATTGCAGATCTATACATATAATCAGTTTCAAGGAGGCCCATACCTCCTTCAGATTGGGGAATACATAATCTTGGCATGTGCTGATTTTTATAAATTATTGGTGAGCATGAAGCTTCCTTCTTGTTTTTTCTGTCTAATCTATCAAACACATTTTAGGGTCACTCAGTCACTCCAAAACTGTAAGATAGAACAGGAAGAGTTGTTAAGAAAATGTATAACTGCAACGTGCACGTTTAGATGCTTTTAGGGTTAAAAAGAAATGAATACGTTTATTCTGCTTGTTCTGTGTGAAATATGTGCAGCTGCAGGAAATCTTGATAAGAGAACAATTGACGCTTGAAAGTCTACCATAGTCAGCAGAATGTGTATTGAGGCCAGGGTTGTATCCTGACCCTAGGCAAATGTATCATATCAAGAAATGAACAGCTGAAGAAGTGTGAGAAA
The DNA here is from genome assembly GCF_019279795.1 of Protopterus annectens. NCBI lineage: Eukaryota > Metazoa > Chordata > Ceratodontiformes > Protopteridae > Protopterus > Protopterus annectens. The sequence goes on along the minus strand of NC_056749.1, from coordinate 843,531,481 downwards.
CAAAGGAGGGCTGAAATTAGCCCAAGGTTTTTGCAAGACAGCAGTTTTCTGACCATGTCAGCAGTAAATCTAACAACTTTCTTGTGTACATGCAGAGCACTGTATAAGAATGGCATACTAAACTATGGAAAATCAGACAAACCTTGTACCTACATGCTTTGTCTCCTTGCTGCAAGTAATAAAGGGTGCCTTACTTGAACCTTACGTGCATTGATCTTTGTGTTCTCCTTTACAGATTGGTCCCTCGAGCCGGAATCCCTCACTTCACCTCAGATCAGATGGCCAGGTGGCTGAAACCATACGGGGAAGAAACCAAATCGGTTCTTCTTATGTGAAAAGTCCTCCGACTGAATTGTCGTCAAAAGAGGCCAGCCACTTTCTGATCTGCGACTGAAGGACGGGTTTTCCGCGAATCAGAGATCAATCATGTGGGCTCAGGTAAGGTGAATCTACTTTTTCTGTTTCAAGATCAGGGACAGGATGTGTATTGTTTCTGTCAGATTGTGTTTTCTTACAGTCAGGGATAGAAAAGGTACAATCTTGTCATAGATCAGGTGAAACAGATCAGTAGGCTTTAGACAGTCATTCTGAAGAGACTTTAACAAAATCTGTGGTACACGTAAAAATCTAAAGGTATCAGGTAATATTTTTCTGAACAGTCTACATAGCAAACAAAAAAAAGGAAAATGGGTAATAATTGTACAAAGACACCCGGAAATCCACCGTTAACGGAAGATGCAAAATATATGCAGTCACAGTGCGAGGACAATATTAAATACTTTTCAAAATGGATTATTAAGTATGAATTTGACAGAAAATTAGAAAAATCCTCACTTATCAAACTTATCAAACAACTCAAAACTGATTCTAAGGGTCAAGTTAAAAAACAATGACAGTTAGGAATTCCCCAGGCACACAGGTGGCTGGAGGAAGCAAATCGCAGAGACCAAAAGAACAAAGACTCAAAGACAATGTTTTTAGATAAGGAAGACAATAACTTGGTAGTGGCATCGGCACCTCCGCCTCCCCCTTCTCTGCCAGAGTATGGAGCAAGCAGACAGATTGACCCACCCCCGTTATATCCTATGCTCAGTAGAGAAAGAGACTTTATAAAATTGAAACTAGCTAAAGTTAGAGATCCCATCGAAACTAGGTCCTGAATGAAGGGAAGTAATCAAGAAGAAGGCTCTGAATTATGGCAGGTAGTTAAGGATACACAACCTGTAGAAGAAGAAATATGCCCACTTATAGAAGTTCTGAACCCTCAGGCAGGACAGGAAGATCAGACTCCAACTATCTTAGTGTATCGACCCTAGACTCCGGAAGATATCCGGAAAGCTACAGAAGGGATTCCCCATCCAAAACTTAATTTCAGAAAATTTTCAGAAGATTTACAAGGAATGAGGCTAAGTTATAACTTAAATGGGGAAGAGATAGAAAAAGTAGTTTGACAGATTGTAGGACCAGATTGGTACATGATTTGTGCAACTGGAATCCTCGTGACGCTGCACAAAAAACACTTCCACACAGCAGTGCAGAATTAGAGACTAGAGTGAAGGGACTTACAGACCGCATCTCTGAGAAATGGAAACCTAGGGCAGGCTGGACTTGCATTAATCAATGTGTCCAGCAGGAGGGTGAATCAGTCGACTAATACTTTGCTAGACTGTTAGAATGTTTTAATAACCACTGTGGAATGCAGGTTCCTGAAGATCAAAAACAAGATTCCCCATATGAACAGCAGTTGAAGAATGCATTTCTAAAAGGTAGTAGTACACCTATAAGCAGTTTCATTACAAAACACGTGGTTGACCATCGAATTAGTAGATTACATTCACTACTCAAATATGCTAGACATGCTGAAAGGCATTTTAATAGCAAAAAGAAGAAGAAGGCTGAGGTATTTTCCATAGAAGATGGAGCAGAAGTTTATGTAGTGCACCCCGGAAAAAAGAGCAGGAAAAATGCACAAGGAGGTAGACAATCTGATCAGTGATCAGAAGACTTTGAAGGACGCAAGAAAAGGGGAGAATGTTTTAAATGTGGTAAAAAGGGACATCTGGCCAGGGATTGCAGGAAAAATAAGAAAGCAACAACGGAAGATAAAGAAGGTGAGGACTGACTATATGATAGTCAGGAATCACAAAAAGAGACCAGTAGAGAAAGGACAAACGAGGATGCGAAAAGGGAAGTAGAGGAAGTACAGGAAATCAATGACTGTGCAGAAGAAGATACTAGATTTAGCTTTATTGAGCCTGGAGCTCTATTTGGCAGATACAAAACCAGAAGTTACACTTTTAGTGGAAGGCAGTGAGGTTAAATTTTTGTGTGATTCAGGGGCATCATGGACCCTGATACACCCCTCCAGATTACCAGACAATTCAGAGTCATCTGATTACATATTGGTCAAAGCAGCGAATGGAAAGCTATACCGGGAGCCTCTCTCCCACAATATCACCATAACAGATCCTGTTTCAGGATTAACACAAATAAGTAAGATTGTAGTTTCTGCGAAATGCCCAGTAAATCTCTTGGGCAGAGATCTTATGCAGTTGTTTGGTATAGCGGTGGTTCCAACTATGCAGGGTATGGAAGTGCAGTGACGAACTGACACCTTTATGGTTCAATCAGGGAGTGAAACGTTTTATTGGTACAGTCAGGACCTGGTTATGACTGGTCCAGAGACTGTGACCAAAGAACTGATGAATGTAGCCATCAGTAAGCTTGCTTCCCTGGACATTGATAAACAGCAACTGCTGCATTGCACCCTGTATTTTTGTAACACACCAGGGCCTGACAGTGAGTATGAAAAATAATTATTTAAGCATCGTACAAACAGATTGGTACTGAGAAACTTAAACTGGGACACAGAAGGGAATAATGTAGCCAGCTGTTCGCTGCCCCAGGAGTTTTTGACACTTTATAAATCCAATCGACTACCACATGTAAGCTTAACGAAGAATAAAAACATACAGTGGGAAGACCTAGGGGAGAGAGTTACAAGATGGGAAAAACAAACAGAACTGGAGTTGTCAGGACAGGGAATACAAGTGCAGAAATTAAACTGGGTGACTCAAGCTAACCCAGCTGTACATCTGCAGTCTCATGGAGACAGCTGATGGGTACTCCTATTGATGGAAGAAGAGAATGCCTTATGAGATATACCAGAGACCCTCTGGTCAGCAGGAAAATCAGATGTAGGACTTATTCGTACTGCAGGTCCAGTCAGTATTACACCAAAATCAGCGTTTAGACCACAAAAAAGACAGTATCCCTTAAGAAAGGATGCAGAGACAGGAATAAAGCCTATCAAAGCAGCATTACATAAGGGAGGGGTGCTAGTAGAATCCCCCTGATTCTCTGTGTAATACACCTTTATTTCCAGTCAAAAAAGCCAATGGAGAGTGGCATATGGTTCAGGATTTGCAAGCTGTAAATGACACAGTAATACCAAGGGCACCTATGGTGCCGGATCCACACACCTTGTTGAATGACTTAAAACTTCAACAGGAATATTTCTCTGTGGTGGACATTAGTAATGCATTCTTTTCAATACCAGTACACCCAGACAGCCAGTATTGGTTTGCATTCACGTTTCAGGGAAAAAAATACACATATACGAGATTACCACAGGGATATTGTGAAAGCCCTACTATATTTTCACAAGAAATGTCAAGTAACCTGGCAGGATTTAACCCACCAAAGGGTAGTCAGGTCTTACTTTATGTCGATGACATTCTATTAGCAGCTCCCACCCTGCAGGATTGCAGGGAAGATACAGTAGCACTTCTACAATTTCTAGCTGCTGAGGGACACAAAGTGAATAAGAACAAATTGCAACTTTGGAAAAAACAGGTAAAGTACTTGGGATATGTAATATCCAAGGGGGGTAGAACTTTAGATGAGGACAGAAAGGTGGCAATTTTGCAGGCACCGAAGCCTACCACCAAGAAGGAAATGATGTCCTTCTTGGGAACGACTAATTTTTGTCGGAGCTGGATTCCAAACTATGCTTTGGAATCTGCACCTTTGACTGACCTTATTTATAAGACACCTATGGCAGTGCAGGACTTGTTACAGTGGACAACGGAGGCAGAATCTGCTTTCTGTAAGCTGAAACAGTTAATAGCCTCCTCTCTAGCTCTGGGTTTGCCTAATTACCATAAGCGTTTTTTTCCAGACTGCAGATTGCAAGCAGGGTTATATGACATCAGTACTAACACAACAACATGGGGATAAGCAACGTCCCATTGCTTACTATTCATCACAATTAGACCCAGTGGCACGATCTTTGCCACACTGTGTGCAGGCAGTAGTTGCGGCAGCAATGGCAGTGCAGGCTTCGGCTTCAGTAGTCTTGTTTCACCCACTCACTCTAAGGGTACCTTATGCAGTCACGATTATTTTATTACAAGAAAAAGTAGCATATCTCTCTCCTGCTAGGCATCTCTCCTGCATGACCATATTGTTGAGCCAATCTCATATTACAATTGAACGATGTACGACCTTAAACCCTTCTACCCCGCACCCAACTCCTGCAGACGGCACACCACATCGCTGCCTGCAAATAATCGAGCAAAGGACATTACCTAGGAAAGACATCACGGATGTCCCCTTGGATAATGCTGAGGTGACATACTACGTGGATGGCTCGTGCAAAAAGGGCCCTGGAGGACAGAACCTAGTAGGATATGCAGTAGTCTCTGATACTGAAGTTATAGAAGCAAAATCTTTACCGCATCATTTATCTGCGCAGGCAACAGAATTGATTGGTCTGACACGAGCATGTACCTTAGCAAAGGATAAGTGTGTAAACATCTTCACTGATAGCCAATACGTTTTTTCCACTGTACATGTGTTTGCACAACAGTGGAAAAACCGAGGAATGATAACATCTACTGGCAAACCTATAAATCATGCGCAGCTTATTTTAGATCTTTTAGAATCCATTCAATTGCCTCGAAGGGTAGCTATTTACAAATGTACAGCTCATACTAAACAACAGGACATAATTTCAAAAGGTAATGCGAGAGCTGATACAGCTGCAAAACAGGCAGCTACAGTGGTATTCCTTCTAGATAAGGACTTACAACCCTCTGAAACCTTGAATTTAGATATGTTAAAAACAATGCAGGCACTCACTACACAAGCAGAAAAACAGCAATGGATAAAACGAGGAGCAATCCTCAAGAAGGGGCTGTACATCTCTAAGGAGAGAAATCCAATACTACCCTCTAACTTGGTCCACTATGCCGCATTGTTGAGCCATGGGCAGTGCCATGTCTCAACAGGGGGGATGGTACAGCTGGTGAACCAGGTGTTCACAACGTACGAATTTACAAACTATTCTAAAAAATTTGTTTAATGTGTCAGATCTGTAGCAAACACCATGCACAGGGGGTGATAAAGCCTAAGCAAGGGAGTTTTCCCACAACACCATATCTGTTTCACACTATCTGTATGAATTTTATAGAACTAAACAAATGTGAAAACGAGAAGTACTGCCTTGTCATTATAGATATGTTCTCCAGGTGGGTGGAAGCTTTTCCAACTAAAAATCTGGATGCAGCTACAGTAGCAAAGGTACTTGTTAAGGACATTATTCCTAGGTTCAGTATTCCGGAAAGAATCTATAGTGACAACGGTATGCACTTTGTAAATCAAACCATACAGCAGCTGAGTAAGTTTTTTGGTATTTCTCTTAAAAATCATTGTGCATATCATCCGCAGTCTGCAGGGCTGGTTGAAAGGCATAATGGCATACTAAAAATCAAACTAAGGAAATTGATAGCTGAAACAGGGAAAACCTGGTTGTACTGTTTACCTTTGGCATTGTTGAGCATGAGAACTGTTCCTACAGCAAAAGGACTGACTCTTTTTGAAAAGCTGTATGGAAGGGCTTATTACACACCCCAGTGGAAACCTCTCATGTCATCAGACCAGGAAGCTGATTTTACTCTAGCTGAATATATGAAAAAGTTGTTGAGTTCTAAACATCTGTTGCAGTTTAATTCTGTTTCAGGTCAGAAGCAAGCCGAAACATCGGAAGTGACAGTGATGCCAGGAGACTGGGTGTGGATTAAAATCATGAAGTGAAAGAACTGGGCATCGCCAAAGTGGGAAAGTCCCTACCAGGTGCTTCTTTCAACACCTACTGCAGTCAAGATAGCAGAATGGGCTTCGTGGATACACCGGACGCACTGCAAGTTGATGAGAAACTTCGAATTGGACAAAGACCTTACCGCTCCATCGGGACCCTAAGCACAAAAGTCTGGCTACAAATGGGGGTCAGATCAATAGGAACTGATCCGTCTCAAACCCAGTGAAGCAATCATTGGTGCTGAGGTCCTGTAGGGCAGAGAGTAAGATCACGTGTCCAAGTAAAATGACTGAATCAAGAAAATATCTTTTTGGAAGAACCAGAGAAGACAGAGACAATACGGAACAATAATTTCCACAGAAATATTGCATGACCATCCTACTGATCATCATGGTAACAATAATCTTTTTGTTATGGCCATTTCTCTTCTCTGTTATGCAAGTAGAGTTTAGTAAGCATGAGTGGCACCCAAACTTCAATACTTACCAGGCAATCAAATATGTGTATGCTGAAACCTTTAATGTTTTGAATTGCTGGATCTGCACAGCTTTACCAACAGCATATGGGGGATTACTGCTAACTTCAGTTCCCCTAGGGGCTAATAAGACCTGGGAAAACCTAATTCATGACACATCGAATGTTACATCAGAAGATAAAGTAGCGGGTGTGGCTAGGATGTAGACTGGTTGGCAGCATCTTTTCTCAGCTCTGCACTCAAAAGATATTTCTGACAGGAATTTTTAAAAACTAGATATTGTAGACAAACCTATTTTGTTGAATTACTTCTACTAATATCACTAGAAGTCTACAGTGCAAAAAAATTGGCTTTAAACATTATTTTTCCTGTCAAAAACAAGAAGGAAGGTATCTGAATCTACTGAAAATGAGCTTTTCTAAGCATACCACACAGGACCAGATGATGAAAAAGTAGATACAATCTTTATTAAATGCTATACAAGACTTGTCAGTGAAATTTGACAAAATGAATACCAAACTGGACACTTTTGAGGAGAGATCTACAAAACAAATGCAGCAACTACAAGAAATAATGACGCAACAGAAGTCTCAAATAGCTGACATAGAGAGATCCTTAAATGATACTGAGGGCAGACTCTCAGAACAAGATCTTCAGCTACATTTTTTATCACAACAAAATGCTTCATTACAAAATAAAATAGAGGATCTAGAGAACAGGTCCAGATGAAATAACCTTCGCATCTATGGGCTACCAGAGAAAACAGAGGGAGATAACATGGTGACTTTCCTTACTACCTGGTTACCAGAAGTTTTAAAATTGCCTGAAGCTCTTTCTTATGGAATTGAGAGAGCCCATAGATCCTTAAGAGCTGCTTCATCAACCATCAAATCAAAAAATCACCCAAGATCAATAATAGCAAAGTTTTTTTCATCACAGGACAAGGAACTTATTTTAAAAACAGCATGGTCAACTTCTCCAGTTAAATACAAAGACAACATAATCAGATTTGATAATGATTATTCTGCTGGAGTTATAACTGCAAGAAAAGAATGTCTCCCTCTGATAAAGGAATTGAAAAAAAGACAACTTAAAGTCCACTTGCTGTTCCCTGCAAGAATAAAAATATTTTTACTGAAGGTCCTAAAACTTTTGACACTCTGCAAGCAACAGTTTCTTATCTTTCAGCTAATAAAACCTTGGATAATGTGGAAGAAATGGATTTCTCCCAATTTGGGGTTAAGCGTCACTTAGAAAAAAATGAATGGAGCACTGCTGACAAGAAGAAGAAGAAACGATAAAAGACATATGAAAAACACAAACATTATTGTCTTCTATTTGCTCTGTAAGGCAAAAAAGTTCTTTGAAAGCATTCATGCTTTACATGTGTCAGTCTTTGAAACAATATAAATACAAAATAAGCAGGACATTTTATAACTAAAGGAAACAACCATAAAGAAAGTAAGGTAACATATCTTTCTCTATTACAGTATAAATACTTACAGTCATGATTTTTCTAACTCTAAATGATGTTTAGATAGTTCATTTATAAATTACCTACCTTTTACTGCTAGTATAGCATATGATGTATTTACACTGACATATTAATGTGGTGTGTTTAAATGAGCATGATTCCTTTTTATATTATTTACACTAAGCTGCATGAAATATCTAAACTGATGTATTTAATACACATAATAATATATAAAAACTGATAGTAATAACTGTCAAAAAGTGCATTGAAAAGTAATTATCTATTCTTTGATGCTAAAAGTGCCTTTTTGACTAACAAACGACTGTTTGGCTTGTATATCTGCCCTTAATGTTAAGAAAACTAATAGAAGTTTAATGAGCTGGTGTTCAGTTTAAAAAAAGCCCTAAAAACTTCACTTACTTTGTTTTTTTCTTCCCGCCATGGTCACGAGCTGGGAACTCTTATTTTACCACCCCTGAATGAAGGTTCTTCAGTTAGAATCCATTACAGTGTGTTAAACCTTCTAACAGCACAAAATGAAAGTAAACAGTCATGAGTGATGTCAGCACTAAAACAAGACAGTATGGGTGTGGTGTCAGCTCCTAAGCTACTTAAAGTAACCAGCACACTATTTATGAGATGGCAAAGTGCTTTTACAGTTTTAACAAATATTAAAAGTATACTGAAGTACCTAATGAATTTAGAAGGTATCAACACATACATGACGTTTTATTATATTGTAATATTTGTTATTCATTTTGAATTGTACACATAAACAGCACACACAGCTTAAAAAGAAGTATATCACTTGGAAGAAACTGTATGAATAGTTAACACATACAGACTTTACTATAATCTTTTCTGATAAGATCACCCACGTAAATTACTATAATTTAACTTAATTTTATAAACATTTAATACATTTAAGTCCTTTACTGG